>NC_052316.1:37673987-37948987 GCF_016432855.1 Salvelinus namaycush
CCATTTTACGGTCTGAGTGGGACATCTGATTCCACAAATAGCATGCAGTGAACCGTAACCTTTTATGCCTGCGCGTGCTCAAGACAAGGGGTAGGCGTTGGAGAGTGCACAGGGAGAAATGTTTGGAGAACGGGAGCGATTGGAGAAAAGGAAATAAGGAAGAAAGTGGAGCATGTTATTAATAAACATGGAGTGGGGGATTACACAGGTCTTCTAAAAGATCAGGTGAACGAGAAGATAATGGACAAGACAAAAAGGAGAACAGCAGAAATGGTTGAAGAAACATGGAACGAGGGGTTTCACAGAACTTTTGGAAGAACTTGAAGAAATGGAGAGGGACGAGAGTGAAGATGAATTAGATGTGGCGGCAGGTGCTGTGTAGGAGTGTGGAAAGGAAGGTTGACGTCAACTGCAAAGAGGGATACGTGTTCCAGTAGCTCAGACTTGGAACCTGACGAGAGTGAGGATGAAGTTCCTGCAGTGAGGACCACCTCGGACCGAGGATGTAAAGGATGATTCTAGCCCAGTTTTTATTTATTTATTTTATTTAACCTCCTAACTAGGCAAGTCAGTTTTCCTTTTCTCCAATTATATTGTACCGTTTCACGAAGAATTTAATGTAGGTAGGCCATGAATGGCCTCACACTCCAGTACAGTAGGTGGCGGTGTATGCACCTTAAATTAGACCCGATCCGCCAACAAAATCCCGAAGAAGAAGAAAAGTGGGACATCCTTCATTTATCCATCATCTTTGGCCTATATCTCTGTAAAGTTGATATTCCAGAGGAACACACGTCCAGCAGGTAGTAAGTAGTAGCCTGGTGAGAAATACATGTCATTTATCAATAGGCGAACTGACTTCCGTAAAATTAGCATGTAATTCAGGACAAGCCTGTCCACCTCGAGAATCAATGGGGGCAGTGGGCTGAAGGCCAAGTCCCCACCCGGTTTTATTGCACAAGTAGAGCAGTGAGTATGATATATAAAAGACGCGCTAAATGATTTGGGATAATGCGGCATATTTACAACGCTTTTTTGTAGTTATCTCAGGAGGAAGGCGTAGTTGCGGTCTTTACTTCTGTTTTGTTTATCTTTCACTGGAACTGCGCATTTTCGATCTTTTCACACAGAGAGAAGCAGAAGGGTTGGTGTATATACTTTTCTCTAATCCAAAAAACAACACATTGTGTGATTTGACGGCTTAAGTTTTGCTTTCAGCTGTTGAATATCTTTTTAGTTACATTATCCTCTGCTTCCTGGTTGCTCCCGACTAGAATAATGTAGGCTATTTATGGATATTTTGCCTTTTCTATAGCAATTGATATGCGATCACAGTGCCGAATTAAAATTTATGATTACATTCTACCATCGCCATTTCACTATTGCCAATGTCATTGAGTAGGATATACAGTGCAAACTAAAGAATATGATTAGGAGCAAAACTTTTGACAGACCCCTCAAGATTTTGGTCACTAAAGATGCCGGAAAAATTCTTATTGTCACATTCAAATCAGTGTCCGACTAGTCTGCATATGTCCAGTGGTGGAAAAAGTACCCAACTGTGATACTTGAGTAAAAGTAAAGATATCTTAATAGAAAATGACTCAAGTAAAAGTAACCCAGTAAAATACTATTGAGTAAAAGTCTAAAAGTATTTGGTTTAAAATATACCTAAGTATCAAATGTAAATGTAATTGCTAAAATATACCTAAGTATCAAAAGTAGAAGTAAAAATACATTTTTTATTCCTTATTAAGCAAACCAAACGGCACCATTTCCTTGTTTTTTTATTTATTTACTGATAGCCATGGGCACACTCCAACATTCAGACATCATTTACAAACCAATCATGTGTTAAGTGAGTCCGCCAGAACAGAGGCAGTAGGGATGACCAGGGATGTTTGGTTGATAAGTGTGTGAATTAGATTATTTTCCTGTCCTGCTAAGCATTCAAAATGTAATGAGTACTTTTGGGTGCCAGGGAAAATGTATGGAGTAAAAAGTACATTATTTTCTTAAGGAATGTAAAAAATATAAATAGTGAAGTACAGATACTTCTTATGTAGTTTGTTGGGGTATTTTTACCTAAGTACTTTACACCACTGCATATGTCAAACATTGCTTTCATCCGTTCTCCAGACAGACCAGTCATCAGCCATGGTGTCTCTCAGCAGCTCTAACACAGCCTTTGCCTTGGAGCTGTACCGCACTCTGGGTCAGACCAACACAGGGAATATCTTCATCTCCCCATTCAGTATCAGCTCAGCTCTGGCCATGGTCTACCTGGGGGCTAAAAGAGACACAGCCTCTCAGATGGCAAAGGTAATACACAGAGAAAAACACACATAGAGAGAGCGATATATACACACACACACACACACACACACACCCTTATAGTAGGTAACATGAAGCTTTGTACTCGTTAGGCCCATTCTCCAGACATCTGATAACGTGACAGGGTGTGTGTCTATATGTAGAAGACAAACTGATTAGAGCTGCTCAGCTTGTACTTTAGACTGTAGCACAGCAGTATATACCTCTGGGAACACACAGCAACCTAGTAACCACGGAGAGGGCTATAAACCCACAGGTTACTCCCTCTGCGCCCCAAATCGCACCCTATTCCGTATGTAGTGCACTACTTTTGACCATAGGGCTCTGGGCCCGGTTTCCCAAAAGCATCTTAAGACTAAGTTCATCATTATAACCATTCTAACAATGAACTTAGCCTTAAGAGGCTTTTGGGAAACTGCCCCTGGTCAAAAGAAGTGCACAATGTAGGAAATAGGGTGCCATTTGGGAAGCACACCCTCAGTCAGTCAGAATCCAAGCAAAGCTGTAAATCCACAGTAGCGTACATGGCATCACGACTGTCTGTTTGTATCTGAAAGGTACTCTGCACTCTTTTACCTTTTATGTACACAGTCCAAGCTTTATTCATTATCATCGCTATAATCATCACTATTATCATCAATGTCATCATCATCGTCATTATAATCATCTTTCTTTTCTCTGAATCTTCCCCAGGCTCTGTCATTCAACTTCACCAAAGACATTCACACAGATTTCCAGACACTCAATGCAGATATCAACTCTCCCTCTGCAACTTACATCCTGAAACTGGCCAACCGTCTGTATGGAGAGAAGACCTGCAACTTCCTGACCGTGAGTTTCACTATAAACTATACTTTTCATGCAAGTAACAGTCCCTTTACATGTGTCCTCTTTCATTTTGCTTCGGTATAGCATTGGACAAAATACCTGCAAATCAGACATTTGCTATTATATTATCAATCAATACATTTTACTATTGATTATAAACTGGATGGTTTGAGCCCTGTTTGCTGATTGTCTGACAGCTGTGGTATTTCAAACCGTATATCACAGTTATGACAAAACATTTATTTTTACTGCTCTAATTACATTGGTAACCAGTTTATAATAGTAATAAGGCACCTCAGGGGTTTGTGGTATATGGCCAATATACCACGGCAAGGGAGGTATCCAGCCACTTAGCGTTGTGCATAAGAACAGCCCTTAGCTGTGATATATTGGCCATATACCCCCCCTCGGGTTTTAATGCTTAATTATACATCTGCGTACATGAGGCTAGTTAATCTTATGGAACTGTTTCACTCTGCCATAGGAGTTCTTAGAATCCACCCAGACATTCTACTAATCTATACAATCTTATTACATTTACAGGCATACAGGGGTAATAATGACACCCAACGTTCTCTAGTAATACTAGACCTGTGCGAAAATTGATTTATTGAGACTGACTGTGCTATTACTGTCTGCTGTCTGAATCCACCCAGAAGTTCTACTGTACTTCTCTTTACTTTTATTGAACTGTTTCACTCTGATGTAGGAGTTCTTAGAATCCACCCAGAAGTTCTACCGTGCAGATATGAAGGCAGTGGACTTCCTCGGAGCAGCAGAGGAGACCAGAGGACAGATCAACAGCTGGGTGGAGCAGCAGACAGAAAGTATCATTTACTATATCAATCAGTTAACCAATCACATGTATTATCCCAGTTGGGAAATGTGTAGTGCAATACATTGGGGGGGGGGGACAACAAAAATACAACAACATACACTTAACACACACATTAGATTAAAAAACAGCAACTATCAGATCTGTAACCAGGATCAGCTAACATGGAACTGAACATGTGATGAATAAATCTGTCTATGCCTACCGACAGCATTAATGCCAGATGGGACCTCTGGTTTCAGAGCTGCTTTTGGTTTCGTTTGTTTAATTGTGTGTGTGCACGTGTGTGCGTTTACAGATAAAATCAAAGATCTGCTGAAGCAAGGGACAGTCAGTGGTATGACAAGGCTGGCTCTAGTCAATGCCATCTACTTCAAAGGAAACTGGCTGAACAGATTTGACCAGAAAGACACCAAAGAGATGACCTTCAAACTAAACCAGGTGGATATTGGCAGTAATATTTAGATATTTATTCTCAGTAATGGAATTATAATATAAGGATTTACTATATACTAAACTGCTAGAAGATATGGTGCTATTTAAAACCAAAAAGGGTTCAATGGCTCGCTTCACATGGGCCTTCTTTTTAGCAGTGGTACAGGCACAAGTTTGACACTTATGCATCATCCAAGAGAAACTTTCAAGTTATACTGTATAGGCCTATTGGGAGTTATATTGTTCAGATGAACTCATTCTCCTTGTCTATAATAATCTGATTTTTCAGAGTGAGAGCAAGCCAGTTCAGATGATGCACCAGATGAAGAAGTTCCCCTTTAACTACGTCCCAGACTATAACCTCCAGATCGTGGAGCTTCCCTATGTGGACCAGGAGCTCAGTATGTTTGTCCTGCTGCCTGAGGAGGCCACTGACGGATCTGATCCTCTAGTGAAGGTATACTGTACACAGCTTCCTATAACTGCATAGTTGATTGATGCGTAGGGTGTTTGCCTTTCACACCAGCGACCAGGGTTCGCTTCCCTGTCCCTCTGTTCCCTACACTACAAGACATTGGTTTCCTTACTCTGTAAGCAGCTGATGGACAAGGTATGACAGCAATCCATGCTTTGGTTTTGTATCCAAATGCTAACATTTTAGAATTTGTGGCCCAAAATCAATGCAAGTCAGCATTTTTTGCGCATCATTTGCCACTAGGTGGTATACTTGGGTCAGGCCCGGGTAGGCTGCTGAAAACACAACTACAGTATCATTTATCTGATGTATGGAGTGTTATCAATGCTACTTATTCTATATACTGACTGTGTTTTAACTGTGTTTCAACGCTACTCTTTTTCACTATACTGACTGTTTTTTAACTCTGTGTACCATTTAGCTGGAGAGTGAGCTGACCATGGAGAAACTGGACGAGTGGACCACCAGGTCCAACATGGACACGGGCACGGACATCATAGTTCATCTGCCCAAGTTCAAACTGGAGGAGGACTACGAGCTGAATGATCCCCTGATCCAGATGGGCATGAAGGATGTGTTCGTCGGGGGCATGGCCGACCTGTCTGGGATAAATGGGAAGGGGGGGCTCTTCCTGTCTACGGTGGCCCATAAGGCCTTTGTGGAGGTGAACGAGGAGGGGACGGAGGCTGCAGCTGCCACTGCTGGGATGATAGCGTTCTGTATGTTCCGAGAGGAACACTTCACGGCTGACCACCCCTTCCTCTTCTTCATCAGGCACAATAAGACCAAAAGCATCCTCTTCCTTGGGAGGTTCTCCTCTCCTCAGTAGAATAATAGTTAAAATGTGTAGAGAGGATTTAACATCATTTACAACATTTATTTGACAGGGACATTTAACATCAATCAACATGTCTGTAAATGTGTCAGATTTAGCCAGGTAGCTAGTTCCATCAGCACTTGATTTAATCCACTATAAAACCAAATAAAGGAAAATGTCTAAATTACTTGTCTGTTTGGACAGTATCATTGTGTGTGACCTTAGTTCCCTTAAACATTGTTATGATTCTGAGATTCAACTAACAAATTGGTCACCACCCTACTTTTCTTTTGGCGGGGGGGTTTAAACAGCTGATAATAGGGGCTGGAGAAATGTAGTAAAGTAAGTAGCCTTGCACAAGCCTTGACTTGTGCGAGCCGGAATGGCTCATAGGCTCATGAGCCTATCTCCTGTTTCTGTGGCATGAGGCAGCTTGATGTACAAGTACACCCCCTGGACCGGACCAATGATGTGTATAAACCCTGGATTGCTGATGCTGTGTATTGGCCAATGAGAGGCCTTGAAGCCACCGATTGGCCGTATTGACACTCCTCAGAAGAAGCAGTCCTCCATAGGAATGAATGAAATTCTACAGTATTTAATTTAAATGTTTCAAAGACAAGATTTAATGTAAGTATTTTGTTGTGGGGACAGTAACAAAACTTTATAAAATTATACTTTAACAAAAATGTTTTTATATATTTATTTTATGTTTGTTTAGCTCACATAATATAAACAAGATGCATGAAGGTGTCAGTAATAGAATAAACGTGTCAAAAACAAATGTAGACATTCATAAATTAATTGTATAGCTTCCAAAATATTTTTTACAATGGTGGAGGGAGTGCTAAAATCTAGTATATATATATATAAATCATTGGACCGGATGCGAGTCTATCGCAGGGCATTACCCCCAATCTATCTACTTAATGCTGAGTGCCAAGTAGAGACGCACCGGGTACCACTTTTACAGTCTTTGGAATGACTTGGCTGGGAATCGATCCCCCAACCTTTTAATCTCAGGGTAGCCACACACAACACAAGGCCACTGAAATGGTTGAAGGTGGAAAGCTTCAAGTTCCTCTGCGTACACATCTCTGACTATCTGAAATGGTCCACCCACACAGACAGTGTGGTGAAGGTGCAACAGCGCCTCTTCAACCTCAGGAGGCTAAAGAAATGTGGCTTGGCCCCTAAGACCCTCAAACTTTTACAGATGCACTATGTCGTGTCTTTGGCATCATTAAAATGAAGACTTATTTAATCAAATCAATTCTCTGTAATTATTATTACGTGATTAAACTAATCATGTAAATGTAATTAACTAGGAAGTGAGGGCACCAAGGAAAATCTTCAAATTACAAAGTTATAATTTTCCTAATGTAAGTTTCAGATATTTTAATATCTGATCAATTAGTCTTCTAATTAATGAATTATTCTTTAACTCACGTTAGTCTCATTCCAAATGTCGTAAATTGTTGGTTATCTGCACGAACCCAGTCTTCACTATGAATCATCCATACATCAATTATCTGAATGATTTATTTATTAACAAACTAACTAATCACAGAAATGCACAAACAAACAAACAAACTAGATGTGGTTACAAGGAAATGATAGGGGATGTGCCCTAGTGGGCTAAACCGGTATGGCGTCTTGATAGACAAAGGTACTGAGAATGGCGCAAAAGACTCTACACAGTTGATTTGATTTGATTTGGATCTCTTTTAGTCCCCATTTGGACTAATCTTCCAAGAGTCCTTAAACATTAAAATACAATTTATAATACAAACACATTTTCACATATAACACACTATTACAAACATACATAATATACTAACATAATGACCCAATAAATACTCAATATAAAAAATATTGATTCTTCATCTACTATAGTCCCACAACATTTGTATGTATTATATTTAAATCGTTTTAAAATAATGTTTACATTTATATATTGAAAGGTTTCTAGTTTGCTCAGTTAATTTATTCCATTTCTTTATTGCTCTAAATCGAAATGTTCTTTTGCCTATTTCTCTTTTCTGTCTGGACAACGCATAGATGGTGGACAATCTATTCCTAGTATTTATGGAATGTCTGTCTTACCAACTGAATACCGTTGTGAATAGAACTTGGCCGTTTTAAATGATGTATATTATGAAATAAAATAAGCATGTTTTTTTCAATTATTTTGTCGATTGATGACCAACCAAGAACATTGCGCATGACTACAACAGAAGAACCATATCTCCACCTTAAAACAATCCTTGCTGCTTTGTTCTGTGCATTCTGCAGCCTCCTAACTTCACTTGATGATGCATTTCCCCAGACCACAGAACAGTAGTTCACCTGACTCTCAATTAATGCTTGTGTTATTTGCTGAATAATTTTTCCTGGTAAATATTTAGCTATCCTTCTGATTATGCATTCTGTTTTAATATTGTTTTTTACATAGATTAGTTATTTGAGACGACCATGATAAGCAGCTGTCTAGCTGCACTCCCAATAGTTTGGTTTCTGCCACTTCAATTTGTACTCCTTCCATACTTAATTGTATCCCATGCTGTTTTGGCCTTTTCCTAGTGGAACAGACCAACATAACTTTGGTTTTCTTGGTGTTTAAAACAAGTTTGATCTCGGTGGGGAAGTGATCATTCATTCCAAAATCTGTGTTTCTGAGTTCTTTGCCCATGTTCTTCGTCATTTCCTTTTGCTTAAATTTGTCAAAACATGCAATAATAGCCCGTGGCCTATTTCCAGAGGCCTTACCTATTCTATGGACTCTGGAGAAAGTGACATTACGCACAACATCAGTGGGCAGTTTTAGTTTAGTTGACATAAAGTCTCGGACTGTGTCCTCACAGCCTCTGCTGTTGTCATTCTCTGTTATCCCTGAAAATATTAGATTGTTCCGCATTGATCGACACTGTACATCAAGCAAGGTTTCTGTACGTTGTTTGTTCTCCCTTTGCACCACCTCCACCTTGCTATGAATAGAGTCTACAGTACCTTTCAGCGCCGTGTTCTCTTTCCTTAGATCATCAATCTGACGTTGGCTGAATTCTAGACTGGTACATAATGCATTGATGTCCTCTCGTAATATATCCAAGATATCAAGTTTGGCAAGCCTTTCATTGATGGATTTTAACAAGTCCACATCCATATCAGTAAACCTCTCCCCACTCTTACTAGGGGATGGTTTGGTTCCATCGTTGATACCTATTGGCCAACCTGGTTTTGGTTTGTTTTGTTGATTGGGTTGGTTGTCCTTAACAATGCTTGAATCCTCCAAAATAATTATAACAATTGAAATGCTAATCCTTTGCACATGAACGCTCACTCATTCGGGAATAATTGCAATCAATATATATATTTACTCCCAGTGTGTCGTCGTGGTCTCTGTTGGAATAGTCATTTTCTGTTGGAGAGTTCATCGGAGATTCTCTGCATCCCTGGAGTCTTTGGTTAGAATGGATACTTCAGAGTAACATTCAGAAATGTTCATATAGAATAGATGTTTCGGCAATTGTCGGTCTTCGCATTCAATGGTACAGAATTATTAGCTGCAGACAATTAATTAGTATCGAAGAGTTGCTCTTATTCTGTCGGTATCGATAGTCTCAGAGTTTAACCACGTGGTATGGTTAAGAATTCAGCAACGAGGAATACATGGTCTCTACTCAAACCTTAGCCCTCTCGGTAATCGAGGTAGCTTGGTCTGAAGGGAAATTCCCAAGGTGGGGTTATATCCAGAACAGTAGGAAAGGGCTGTCCCATGACAACAGTTCAATGTCTGTGCTCATGGGGCGGGCCTATGACTTAGTTAAACTCTAAAGGGAATCAGTTTAAAATCACATTACATAATTTCACAAATAGTTTCATCTTTACTCATTCATTTTATACAACAATTAGATGCAAGCCTCACAACTGAGACACTTGTATAAACAGAGTTATGGTAATGTGGCTGTATTGTCTCTCATGAGTTTCACAAACATTAAACGAAATGGACCGTTCATTGCTGGATTCTCCCCCGACCGTGTACACATTCTCCAAAACATGGACATTGTTCAGTTCTCAAGTTCTGTGATGTGGAAGAGGTTCCTTTGTTCTCCTGTAAAACTCTCTCTCTCTGTACTGCATGGCCATGTCTCCTCGTGGAATTTACGACCTGCGATAACAGAACCTGGATGGGGGAGAGAGAGAGGGGGGGGGGGGGGGGGGGGGGGGGGATGGTAGCGAGAGGGGGTGGTACTCGCTATCCCCAAAGAGGGCCACGTCATGACAACTATTGAGAGCATCCTGTTGGGCTGTATCACCACCTGGTATGGCAACTGCACCGCCGCAACTGCAGGTCTCTCTAGAGGGTGGTGCGGTCTGCCCAACACATCACCGGGGGCACACTGCCTGCCCTCCAGGTCACCTACAGCACCCGATGTCATAGGAAGGCCAAAAAAATCATCAAAAACATCAACCATCCGAGCCACGGCCTGTTCACATGCTATCATCCAGAAGGCGAGGTCAGTACAGGTGCATCAAAGCTGGGACCGAGACACTGAAAAACAGCTTCTATCACAAGGCCATCTGACTGTTAAATAGCCATCACTAGCCGTCCTCCACCCAGTACCCTGCCCTGAACTTAGTCACTGTCACTAGTCGGCTACCACCTGGTTACTCAACCCTGAACCTTAGAGTCTGCAGCCCTATGTACATAGACATGGAATCACTGGTCACTTTAATAATGTTTACGTCATGTTTTACTAATTTCATGCATACAGTATACTGTATTCTAGTCAAGGCCATCCTATTCAACTATTGCTGTATATACTGTATAATATTCTATCCAACATATTCTACAGATATAGGGATATTGAAGAAGGAAGGTTATCACTCAAGTTTGCAACGCCATGCCATACCCTGTGGACGGCGCGTAATTGGAGTCAATTTCCTCCTACAACAGGACAATGACCCAATGCACAGCTCCAAACTATGCAATAACTATTTATGGTAGAAGCCGTCAGCTGGTATTCTGTCTATAATGGAATGGCCAGCACAGTCACCGGATCTCAACCCATTTGAGCTGTTGTGGGAGCAGCTTGACCGTGTGGTACGTAAGAAGTGCCCATCAAGCCAATCCAACTTGTGGGATGTGCTTCAGAAAGCATGGGGTGAAATCTCTTCCGATTATCTCAACAAATTGACAACTAGAATGCCAAAGGTCTGCAAGGCTGTAATTGCTGTAAATGGAGGATTCTTTGATGAAAGCAAAGTTTGAAGAACACAATTATTATTTCAATTAAAAATAATTATTTATAACCTTGTCAACGTCTTGACTATATTTCCTATTCATTTTTTGCAACTCATTATATGTATGTTTTCATGGAAAATTTCTAAGTGACCCCAAACTTTTGAACGGTAGTGTATATTTATACTCCGGACTCCGGCATTGTTTGCCCTAATATTATATATTTCTTAATTCCATTATTTTACTTTTAGATCTGCGTGTATTGTTGTGAATTTATAGATATTACTGCACTGCTGGAGCAAGGAACACAAGTTTTTTGGTACACCCACAATAACATCTGCTAAATATGTGTATGCGATCAATAACATTTGATTTGATTTGAGAAATGTCAACACTATCAAATTCATAAACAGAGTGATAGATGCAAAAACTTACCATCCATTAGATGAAAATTATTATTTTAACCAACCCAGCAAACATGCCCACATTGGCACAATGCAGGCTAAAATATTGGTCCCATGTGAATTTGCTATTTCATAGGAATGTATTTATAATTAATTTATTACAATTTAGTTCAATGCATAAATTCTATAATTTTCAAGCCTTTAAAGGTAATTTAGGAACGTGATACATTGTATTAGAAAGACAACTAAGCTATTACTATCATTCATACTGTCACGTTCCTGACCTGTTTTCTGTTGTTTTTGTATGTGTTTAGTTGGTCAGGGTGTGAGTTGGGGTGGGCATTCTATGTGTTGTGTTTCTATGTTGGGTTTATGTGTTGCCTGATATGGTTCTCAATTAGAGGCAGGTGTTTGACGTTTCCTCTGATTGAGAACCATATTAAGGTAGGTTGTTCTCACTGTTTGTTTGTGGGTGATTGTCTTCCGTGTCTGTGTATGTCGCACCACACGGGACTGTTTCGTTTTCGTTCGTGTTTGTAGTCTGTTCCTGTTCGTGCGTTCTTCGTGTTATTATGTAAGTTCGTTTGTTCAGGTCTGTTGACTTCGTTTATTGTTTTGTAGTTTGTTCAAGTGTTCATAGTGTTTCGTCTTGTTAATAAATCATTATGTCTACATACCTCGCTGCGTGTTGGTCCGATCCATGCTCCTCCTCGTCTGAGGAGGAGAACGACTTCGACGACCGTTACAGGATCACCCACCAACCAAGGATCAAGCAGCGGGGTAACGGGCAACAGCGACAGCAGCAGCAGCAGCAGCAGCAGCAGCAGCAGGAGAGGCTGCACTATTTGGAGAAATGGACATGGGAGGACGACCTAGACGGCAAAGGACCCTGGGCAGAGCCAGGGGAATATCGCCGCCCCAAAGAAGAGCTGGAGGCAGCGAAGGCGGAGAGGCGCCATTATGAGGCGCTCGCACGGCAGAGCGGCTGGAGGCCCGAGAGGCAGCCCCAAAAATTTCTTGGGGGGGGGGGCACACGGGGAGTGTGGTAGAGTCAGGAGTCAGACCTGAGCTAACTCCCCCTGCTTACCGAAAGGAGCCGGTGAGGGCGGAATTGGAGGTGAGTGACGCAGAGACTGTGAAGGATTTAATGGGGAAATTGGAGGAGAGAGTAATGAGGGATGTACTGGTTTGGTGCCTGAGGCACGACATCCGCCCGACTGAACGTGTCGGTGAGTTGATGTCACCGGGAACAGCTCTCCATACTCGTCCTGAGGTGCGTGCTAGTCGTCTGGTTAAGACAGTGCCTACACCACGCACCAAGCCTCCTGTGAGTCTCCAGAGTCCTGTGCGTCCTGTTACTGCTCCCCGCACTCGCCCTATGGTGCGTGTCTCCAGCCCGGTACCACCAGTTCCGGCACCACGCACAAAGCCTCCTGTGCGTCTCCAGAGTCCTGTTGCTGCTCCCCACACTAGCCCTATGGTGCGTGTCTCCTGTCCATTACCACCAGTGCCTACACCACGCACCAAGCCTCCTGTGCGTCTCCAGAGTCCTGTTGCTGCTCCCCACACTAGCCCTGAGATGCGTGTCCCCAGCCCGGTACCACCAGTTCCGGCACCACGCACCAAGCCTCCTGTGCGTCTCCAGAGCCCTGTACGCACTGTTCCTTCTCCCCGCACTCGCCCTGAGGTGCGTGCCCTCAGTCCGGTACCACCAGTTCCGGCACCACGCACCAGGCAAATAGTGCGCTTTGAGAAACCAGTGTGCCCTGTTCCTGCTCCCCGCACTAGCCTTGAGGTGCGTGTCTCCAGTCCAGTACCACCAGTTCCGGCACCACGCACCAGGCCTACTGTGCGCCTCAGCAGGTCAGAGTCGGCCGTCTGCCCAACGCCGCCTGCACTGCTCGTCTGCTCAACGCCGCCTGCACTGCTCGTCTGCCCAGCGCCGTCTGAGCTGCCTGCACTGTTCGTCTGCCCAGCACCGTCTGTACTGCCTGCCTGCCCAACGCCGCCTGCACTGCCTGCCTGCCCAGCACCATCTGAGCCATCCGTCTGCCCAGCGGCGCCTGAACTGCCCGTCTGCCCAACGCCGTCTGAACTGCCCGTCTGCCCAACGCCGTCTGAGCTGTCCGTCTGCCAAGCGCCGCCTGAACTGCCCGTCTGTCCTGAGCCTTCAAAGCCGCCCGTCTGTACTGAGCCTGCAAAGCCGCCCGTCTGTACTGAGCCTGCAAAGCCGCCCGTCTGTACTGAGCTTGCAAAGCCGCCCGTCTGTCATGAGCCTTCAGAGCCATCTGCCAGACAGGAGCCGCTAGAGCCGTCCGCCAGACAGGAGCCGCTAGAGCCGTCCGCCAGACAGGAGCCGCTAGAGCCTTCCGCCAGACAGGAGCAGCCAGAGCCTTCCGCCAGACAGGAGCAGCCAGAGCCTTCCGCCAGACAGGAGCAGCCAGAGCCTTCCGCCAGACAGGATCCGCCAGAGCCAGCCAGCCATGAGCAGCCAGAGCCGCCAGTCAGCCATGAGCAGCCAGAGCCGCCAGCCAGCCATGAGCAGCCAGAGCCGCCAGCCAGCCATGAGCAGCCAGAGCCGCCAGCCAGCCATGAGCAGCCAGAGCCGCCAGCCAGCCATGAGCAGCCAGAGCCTTCCGCCAGACAGGAGCAGCCAGAGCCTTCCGCCAGACAGGAGCAGCCAGAGCCTTCCGCCAGACAGAATCCGCCAGAGCCAGCCAGCCATGAGCAGCCAGAGCCGCCAGTCAGCCATGAGCAGCCAGAGCCGCTAGCCAGCCATGAGCAGCCAGAGCCGCCAGCCAGCCATGAGCAGCCAGAGCCGCCAGCCAGCCATGAGCAGCCAGAGCCGCCAGCCAGCCATGAGCAGCCAGAGCCGCCAGCCAGCCATGAGCAGCCAGAGCCGCCAGCCAGCCATGAGCAGCCAGAGCCGCCAGCCAGCCATGAGCAGCCAGAGCCGCCAGCCAGCCAGGATCCGCCAGAGCCAGCCAGTCAGGAGCTGCCAGAGCCGCCAGCCAGTCAAGAGCTGCCAGCCAGTCAAGAGCTGCCCGCCAGTCATGAGCTGCCCTCCAGTCATGAGCTGCCCTCCAGTCATGAGCTGCCTTCCAGTCATGAGCTGCCCTTCAGTCATGAGCTGCCTTCCAGTCATGAGCTGCCCTTCAGTCATGAGCTGCCTTCCAGTCATGAGCTGCCTTCCAGTCATGAGCTGCCCTACAGTCATGAGCTGCCCTACAGTCATGAGCTGCCTTCCAGTCATGAGCTGCCTTCCAGTCATGAGCTGCCTTCCAGTCATGAGCTGCCCTACAGTCATGAGCTGCCCTACAGTCATGAGCTGCCCTACAGTCATGAGCTGCCCTACAGTCATGAGCTGCCCTACAGTCCGGAGCTGCCCTACAGTCCGGAGCTGCCCTACAGTCCGGAGCTGCCACTCAGTCCGGAGCTGCCACTCAGTCCGGAGCTGCCACTCAGTCCGGAGCTGCCTCTCTGTCCTGAGCTGCCTCTCTGTCCTGAGCTACCTCTCTGTCCTGAGCTACCTCTCTGTCCTGAGTTGTCTATATTTAGGAGGGGCCTTGGTGAAGGTTCATGGACCATGGTCGGGGGCGAGGGTCGCCACTCAAGGGACGCTAAGGAGGGGGACAAAGACAATGGTGGAGTGGTGTCCTCGTCCTGCGCCGGAGCCGCCACCGCGGACAGATGCCCACCCAGACCCTCCCCTTGAGTTTTAGGGGTGCGCCCGGAGTTCGCACCTTGAGGGGGGGGTTCTGTCACGTTCCTGACCTGTTTTCTGTTGTTTTTGTATGTGTTTAGTTGGTCAGGGCGTGAGTTGGGGTGGGCATTCTATGTGTTGTGTTTCTATGTTGGGTTTATGTGTTGCCTGATATGGTTCTCAATTAGAGGCAGGTGTTTGACGTTTCCTCTGATTGAGAACCATATTAAGGTAGGCTGTTCTCACTGTTTGTTTGTGGGTGATTGTCTTCCGTGTCTGTGTATGTCGCACCACACGGGACTGTTTCGTTTTCGTTCGTGTTTGTAGTCTGTTCCTGTTCGTGCGTTCTTCGTGTTATTATGTAAGTTCGTTTGTTCAGGTCTGTTGACTTCGTTTATTGTTTTGTAGTTTGTTCAAGTGTTCATAGTGTTTCGTCTTGTTAATAAATCATTATGTCTACATACCTCGCTGCGTGTTGGTCCGATCCATACTCCTCCTCGTCTGAGGAGGAGAACGACTTCGACGACCGTTACACATACATACTGAACAAAAACAGAAACGCAACATGTAAAGTGTTGGTCCCATGTTTCATAAGCTTAAATAAAAGATCGCAGAAATTTTCGATATGCACAAAAAGCTTATTTCTCTCAAATTGTGTGCACAAATTAGTTTACATCCCTGTTAGTGAGCATTTCTCCTTTGCCAATATAATCCATCACCCAGACAGGTGTAGCATATCAAGAAACTGATTAAACAGCATGATTGTTACACAGGTGAACCTTGTGCAGGGGACAATAAAACACCACTCTAAAATATGCAGTTTTGTCACACAACACAATGCCACAGATGCCTCGAGTTTTGATGGGACTGTGAAATTGGCATGCTGACTGCAGGAATGTCCAACAGAGCTGTTGCTAGAGCATTTAATGTTATTTTCTCTATCGTAAGCCACCTCCAATGTCGTTTTAGGGAATATGGCAGTACATCCAAACGGCCTCACAACCGCAGACCACGTGTAACCATGCCAGCCCAGGACCTCCACATCTGGCTTCTTCATCTGCGGGATCATCTGAGGAGGGGGAGGGTCGGTGCTGAGGAGTCTGTAATAAAGCCCTTTTGTGGGGAAAAACTCATTCTGATTGGCTGGGCCTGGCTCCCCAGTGGGTGGGACTGGCTCCTCAAGTGGATGGGCCTATGCCCTCCCATCCTCACCCATGGCTGCGCCCCTGCCCAGTCATGTGAAATCAATAGATTAGGGTCTAATGAATTTATTTCAGTTGACTGATTTCCTTATATGAACTGTATCTCAGTAAAATCTTTGAAATTGTTGCATGTTGCATTTATATATTTTTTCTACATTGTAGAATAATAGTGAAGACGTTAAAGCTATGAAATAACACATATGGAATCATGTAGTAACCAACAAATTGTTAAACAAACCAAAATATATTTTATATTTGAGAAACTTCAAAGTAGCCACCCTTTGCCTTGATGCTTTGCACACTCTTGACATTCTCTCAACCAGCTGCATGAGGTAGTCACCTGGAATGCATTTCAATTAATAGGCGTGCCTTGTTAAAAGTTAATTTGTGGAATTTCTTTCCCTCTTAATGCGTTTGAGCCAGTCTGTTGTGTTGTGACAAGTTGGGGGAGGTATACAGAAGATAGCCCTATTTGGTAAAATACCAAGTCCATATTATGGCAAGAACAGCTCAAATAATAATCAAAGACAGTTCAACATTACTTTAAGACATGAAGGTCAGTCAATCTGGAAAATTTCAAGAACTTTGAAAGTTTCTTCAAGTGCAGTCGCAAAAACCATCAAGCGCTATGATGAAACTGGCTCTCGTGAGGATCGCCACAGGAAAGGAAGACCCAGAGTTACCTCTGCTGCAGAGGATAAGTTCATTAGAGTTAACTGCACCTCAGATTTCAGCCCAAATGAATGCTTCACAGAGTACAAGTAACAGACACATCTCAACATCAACTGTTCAGAGGAGACTGTGTGAATCAGGCCTTCATGGTCAAATTGCTGCAAAGAAACCACTACTAAAGGACATCAATAAGAAGAAGACACTTGCTTGGGCCAAGAAACACAAGAAATGGACATTAGACCGGTGGAAATCTGTCCTTTGGTCTGATGAGTCCAAATTTGAGATTTCTGGTTCCAACCGCCGTGTCTTTGTGAGACACAGAGTAGGTGAACGGATGATCTCCGCATGTGTGGTTCCCACCATGAAGCATGGAGGAGAAGGTGTGATGGTGCTTTGCTGGTGACACTGTCTGTGATTCAAGGCACACTCAACCAGCATGGCTACCACAGCATTCTGTAGTGATACACCATCCCATCTGGTTTGTGCTTAGTGGAACTATCATTTGTTTTTCAACAGGACAATGACCCAAAACAAGTGCTCATCATATGTGGGAACTCCTTCAAGACTGTTGGAAAAGCATTTCTCATGAAGCTGGTTGAGAGAATGCCACGAGTGTGCAAAGCTGTCATCAAGGCAAAGGATGGCTACTTTGAAGAATTTAAAATATAAAATATATTATAAACACTTTTTTGGTTACTTCATGATTCCATATGTGTTATTTCATAGTTTTCATGTGTTCACTATTATGTAGAAAATAGTAAAAAAATAAAGAAAAACCCTTGAATGAGTAGATTTGTCCTAACTTTTGATGTACTGTGTCACATTCACTTATTTAAGTCTTGAGAAACTTAATTGGCAGTTTACAAGAGCAACAATATTTGGGCATCACACAACAGAACACTTAAACTGGAACAACACTGATTAACGGTTGTAAAAAAATAAATGTGTGCAAACCACCCCCCAAAATATTTGGGGGCTCTAGCTGGGCTTGGTGTGGGCTAGTCTGTGCTGGGCTTGGTGTGGGCAAGCCTGTGCTGGGCTTGGTGTGGTCTAGCCTGTGCTGGGCTTGGTGTGGGCTAGCCCGTGCTGGGCTTGGTGTGGGCTAGCCCGTGCTGGGCTTGGTGTGGGCTAGCCCGTGCTGGGCTTGGTGTGGGCTTTCCCCTGCCGGGCTTGTTGTGGGCTAGCCCCTGTTGGGCGTGGTGTGGGCTAGCCTCTGTTGGGCTTGGTGTGGGATTTCCCCTGCTGGGCTTGGTGTGGGCTTTACCCTGCTGGGCTTGGTGTGAGCTATCCCCTGTTGGGCTTGGTGTGGGCTAGCCCCTGTTGGGCTTGGTGTGGGCTGGCCCGTGTTGGGCTGGTGTGGGTTAGCTTGTGTTGGGCCATTGTAGGCTAACCTGTGTTGGGCTGGTGTGGGCTAGCCTGTGTTGGTCTGGTGTGGGCTTGCTGTTGTCTAGCCAGTGGTGGGCTGGTTTGGGCTTGATGTGGGCCTGCCCATGCCCACCTTTCCCACTGAATACCCACATGGGGCTGCTACTCTCTGTTTATCATATACGCATAGTCACTTTAACTATACATTCATGTACATACTACCTCAATTGGGCCAACCAACCAGTGCTCCCGCACATTGGCTAACCGGACTATCTGCATTGTGTCCTGCCACCCACCACCCGCCAACCCCTCTTTTACGCTACTACTACTCTCTGTTCATCATATATGCATAGTCACTTTAACCATATCTACATGTACTTACTACCTCAATCAGCCTGACTAACTGGTGTCTGTATGTAGCCTCGCTACTTTTATAGCCTCGCTACTGTATATAGCCTGTCTTTTTACTGTTGTTTTATTTCTTTTACTTACCTATTGTTCACCTAACACCTTTTTTGCACTATTGGTTAGACACTGTAAGTAAGCATTTCACTGTAAGGTCTACCTACACCTGTTGTATTCAGCGCACATGACAAATACACTTTGATTTGATTTGTGTTTGTTTACAATACCGAGAGTTGAACTAAGCTCCTGAGAATAATGTATGAGTTATATTCTTCATGAATCAATATCATTAATTTAAAAGTCCAAAAGTGGATGCACCAATCCCTGATTTCCCCTTTAACACAACCTTCCTATCTGTGAAAATAGATAAACAATGATGCTTACAACCTAATCCCATTAACTTCTTATGGCTGAAGGGGCAGTATTGAGTAGCTTGGATGAAAGGTGCCCATATCAAACGGCCTGCTCCTCAGTCATAGTTGCTAATATTTGCATATTATTATTAGTATTGGATAGAAAACACTCTAAAGTTTCTAAAACTGTTTGAATTATGTCTGTGAGATTAACAGAACTCATATTGGCAGGCAAAATCCTGAGTTGAAATCAAAACAGGAAGTCAGAAATCTGAGCTTGTATGTATTCACCAGAGTCCCTAAAGAAATCCCCTTGACATATGAATGATTGTGCACTGCCTAGGGGTTCCACTAGATGTCAACCATCAATAGAAATTATAATGAGACTTCTATGATGTTGTGGGAGAGAATGATAGCAGAATCAGTCAGGTGTCCATCAAGCAGCCATTTTCTGATCATGCTTTTTCCTCGTATTCCTTTTTCCTCGTCACGAAGACAAGAAGGAATACTCCGGTTGAAACTTTATTGAAGCTATATGTTAAAAACATCCTAATGATTGATTGTGTACTTAGTTTGAAATGTTTCTTCGACCGGTAATATCACTTTTTGAAGTTTTTGTCCGATATAACGCTGACCAGAATTAGCGTTTGGATATGTAAACCAGACGCGCTAACAAAAGAAGGTATTTGGACATAAATAACGGATTTTTTCAAACAAAACAAACATTTATTGTGGACCTGGGATTCCTGGTGTGCTTTCTGATGTAGATCATCAAAGGTAAGGGAATTATTTATCATATATTTTCTTGTTTATGTTGACACCATCTTTGCGGCTGTGGTGTTTTACTTTTGAGCGCCGTCTCAGATTATAGCGTGGGTTTCTTTTTCCGTAAAGTTTTTTTGTAATCTGACACAGCGGTTGCATTAAGGAGAGGTATATCTATAATTCCATGTGTATAACTTGTATTATCATCTATATTTATGAGTATTTCTGTTGAAACGATGTGGCTATGCAAAGTCACTTGATGTTTTTGCCACTAGTGAATCTAGTCGCCTCAATGTAAACTCAGATTTTTTTATATAAATATGAATTTAATCAAACAAAACATGCATGTATTGTGTAACATGAAGTCCTATGAGTGTCATCTGATGAAAATAATCGAAGGTTAGTGATTAATTTTATCTCTATACTGGTTTTTGTGAAGCTATCTTTAGCTGGAAAAAATGGCTGTGATTATTGTGGTTTTGTGGTGACCTAACATAATCGTTTGTAGTGCTTTCGCTGAAAAGCCTATTTGAAATCAGACACTTTGGTGGGATTAACAACAAGATTACCTTTAAAATGATATAAGACACATGAATGTCTGAGGAATTTTAATTATGAGATTTCTGTTTTTTGAATTTGGCGCCCTGCACTTCGACTGGCTGTTGTCATATCGGTCCCGTTAACGGGACTGCAGCCATAAGAGGTTTTAAGGATGTTGTGGGGTGATTTGTCTACCGTATTATATTTTACAGTGACGGTATATCAAGTATCAACCATTTGGATGCGTTCAGACTTTGCGTCCCTGACTTTGGCCCATTAAGTTCACATACCTCCCTCCAACTACAATACACACAGGAGAGATAGTATTCCCCCTATTAAACAATATGTTTGGCTTGGCAAGGACAGCAATGGAGTTGGCAAGACCACAAACAGATATGGGACCAGGCTAGTAATACACAAGCTCCCCCCCCCCCCCCCCCCCCCCTAAAAAAATGGTACTGTACACTGGGAGTCAGGAAGCAGGTGCAGAAAGTGAGTTTCATAATAAGAATCATGAAGATAAAAAAAACAGGAGAAGCGTACAGGACGTGAACAATACCGCCTGATAACTGAGGCTACATAAAGGGAGAGTGATCAAGGTGATTATGAAGTCCAGGTGTGCGTAACAATGGAGGGCAGGTGTGTGTGATGATTGCCAGGACCAGTGGTTAGTAGACCAGCGATGTTGAGCGCTGGTGCAGGCATGACAGTACACACACCCCCCCCCCCCCCCCCCCCCCAACCGACCGACACGCGGCTCCAGCCACAGGATGACGCCGGCCAGGGAGACGACCCCGATGGTGAGGAGCGGGCTGGTAAGCGGAGATGGAAATCCCGAACAATGTTGGGGTCCAGGATGTCGGCCGCCAGGACCCAACAGTGCTCCTTTGGACCGTACCCCTCTCAGTCCACCAGGTACTGGAGCCAACCCCCATGACGTTCGGAGTCCAGTAGGGACCTGACGGCATAGGCGGTGTTCCCATCAATGTCCAGGGGAGGGGTGTTGCAGTGGATGGCACCAGCCAGGGTACCAGGAACCAAATGGCCTGAGGAGGGAAACATGAAGATCCAGTGGTTGATGGGAAGTTGTAGTCGGTATGTTACCTCATTGACCCTCCAGAAGACTTTGAAAGGCTCCACAAACTGGGGGCTCAGCTTCCGGCAGGGCAGGCGGAGCGAGAGGTTACTGGTGAAGAGCCAGACGCGATCACCAGGATGGAACACGGAACACTGCGGTGGTGGTCCGACCTGCTCTTTCTGGAGGTGGACGGCACGTTGGAGCCTCACGTGGGCAGCGTTCCAAACCTCTGTGCACCGGAACCACTCATCCACAGCTAGGGGCTTCGGTCTGGCTCGGGGTCCATGGGGCCAGCTGATATCCCAGGACGCAGTGAAAGGGAGTTACCCCGGTGCAGGAGTGAAGGAGGGAGTTCTGGGCGTACCCCACCCAGGGAAGGAACCGAGCCCACTCCCCCTGCCGGTCCTGACAGTGACTCCTAAGGAACCTCCCCAGCTTCTGGTTGGTCCTCTCCACCTCCCCGTTGGACTGAGGCCGGTACCAAGTGGCTAAATCACATCATATGATCTTCTACTGTAATCTAGTGGACGAACTGGGAATCAGACATGAGATCTGGCCTTCCAAGTGGTGCAGTGGTCTAAGGCACTGCATCGCAGTTGCTAGCTGTGTCACTAGAGATCCTGGTTTGAGTCCAGGCTCTGTCGCAGCCGACCGCAACCGGGAGACCCATGGGGCGGCGCACAATTGGCCCAGCATCGTCCGGGTTAGGGGAGGGATTTGCCGGCAGGGATGTCCTTGTCCCATCGCTCTCTAGCAACTTCTGTGGCGGGCCAGGCGCATGCACGCTGACACGTTCGCCAGGTGTATGGTGTTTCCTCTGACACACTGGTGTGGCTGCCTTCCGGGTTAAGCGGGCATTGTGTCAAGAAGCAGTGTGGCTTGGTTGGGTCATGTTTCGGAGGACTCATGGCTCTCGACCTTCGCTCTCCCGAGTACGTATGGGAGTTGCAGCGATGAGACAAGACTGTAACAACCAATTGGATACCATGAAATTGGAGAGAAAAATTGGTTAAATAAAATGTAAAAAAAGACATGAAATCTGATTATGTCACAGTGAAAGCTTTTTCCTGATATGTATATCATTCCAGTAAGAAAAATTAAGGAATGGCACATTGGATAAGGGTCATGCATAGATGGGATACAGCTTTTGTCAAATTGACATCAAAAGTAGATTTGTTTTTGCATTTTAGTTAACCCTAACCCTTTTCCTAAACTAATCCTCCTAACCTGCTACCTTAATTTTCCTAACCTGATGTGTAAGTTCTCCTAACCTGCTTTTTTGTTGTTGTACTTTTACCTGTTTTTCTCCCCAATCAGTCTTGTCCTATTGCCGCAACTCCCGTACGGACTCAGGAGAGGCGAAGGTTGAGAGCCAAAACACGACCCTGCCAAGCCCGACTGCTTCTTGACCCAGAAGCCAGCCATACCAATGTGTTGGAGAAAACACTGTCCAGCTGGTGACTGAAGTCAGCTTGTAGACACCCAGCCCACCACAAGGAGTCGCTAGAGCATGATGGTACAAGGAAATCCCAGCTGGCCAAACCCTCCCATAACCTGGACATCGCTGGGCCAATTGTGTACAGCCTAATGGGTCTCCCGGTCACAGCCGGCTGTGACAACAACTGGGATCAAACCCAGGTCTGTAGGGAGACCTCAAGCACCCTCAATGCAGTGCCTTACACCGCTGCGCCACTCAGGAGGCCCTCGAAAAGTACATTTTTGCTGTATCCCTTCTATACAAAACTTTGCACAAGTCCTGCACTTTTAAATTGGCTGTGATCCTATGGGAATTTGCACATGTTTAGAGCGCCACCATTAGGTAAAAGGTCAGACTTCATTTTTTCCCCTGTTGTTTAAAAAAATATATATATATAGTAATTGGTGACATATTCTATTTTAAAGCTAGACTTTCAAATCTCATATTCTCCAACATGGGGACAATTTGGGAAACATAGAATGACCAGGTGAATCCAGGTGAAAGCTATGATCTCTTATTGATGCCACTTCAATCATTATAGATGAAGGGGAGGAAACAGGTTAAAGAAGGATTTTTAAGCCTTGAGATAATTGAGACATGGATTGTGTATGTGTGCCATTCAGAGGGTGAATGGGCAAGACAAAATATTTAAGTGCCTTTGAATAGGGTATGGTAGTAGGTGCCAAGCACATCGGTTTGTGTCAAGAACTGCAACGCTGCTGGGTTTTTCACACTCAACAGTGTTTATCAAGAATGGTCCACCACCCAAAGGACATCCAGCCAACGTGACATAATTGTGGAAGCATTGGAGACAACATGGGCCAGCATCCCTGTGGGACGCTTTCGACACCTTATCGAGTCCATGCCCTGACGAATTAAGGCTGATCTGAGGGCAAGAGTGGGGGGGGTGCAACTCAATATTAGGAAGGTGTTCTTAATGTTTTGTATACTCAGTGTATAATATTTAAGCTTTTCTTTGTCTGCTGTTGTTCTGGCTCTGTAATAGTCATGTAGTTGCAGTGGCGTGTATTGTGTATTCATAGATGCCAAGGGAATCCGGACTTCCCCAAGTATTTGACCAATAAAAATGTGAAAATAGTGTATCTTTCTTCTCTCTGTGTTTTCATAATTTTCTGTCAATTCACAAGTGGGTGAATCTCAATGGAGAAATCATTCGAGCGAAACAGCACCCCTTTGTCTCAGTATGTGTAGCCCATGTAGCTGATGCTGTCTGGACCAAAAGAGTATAATATGTTTTGGCTTCAGACCAAATCCAAAGTTGTCTGTTTCTGTTCTGCTTGTGTTGATGTTCTGCAGAAGCTAGCTTGCTAAATCATCCCTTTCCTAAGCCATGGATGGATTTTTGGTTTTGACTTAATTTTCTGTACAGGCCAATGATTATGACGGTGATTCTGATCTAACCATAAATGCATGTGTTGTGCCACTGGCCTGAGACGATTGAAGTTCAATATGTAGTCTAGCAGGATCACATTAACTAGCTCCTTAGCTGGTTCATTGCCAATGACAGGACGTTAGGCTAGCAAGCATTTTAGCTAGGTAGCCTATGGCAACAAAAAACTAAAAGTGTACTGTATTATATTGCCACAGAGGTTTTGCCAACATGAAAGAGAGGAGGATGGCATTGGCCTTACCCTACTTGTAGACTATAGTAGTTGGAGTCAAACATTTTTGTTTTACTTGCCCCCATGCACACACACAGACTGAAATCCATCCCATGGACAGCCACATGATATTTAGCAATTGATTGGACTAAATATATTTGGGTATCTTTACGTTTGTTTTCAGTGTACTACACTAAGCATATATAGTCTTGGTGATTTCATGTTTAAATGTTTAAGTTGAAATGGTGATGGAATAGTGGAGGCAGTGCCCCTGTTGTCTTTGTGCTGACTTCTTGTAACTCCGTGGTTCTAAATCAGAAGTTGTTTAGTAAACTGTCGAAAACATTAACTTGCTTGACAATGCTGAATGTGATATAACTGTTTGTTACATGCAATATTTGCTTAGTGGACTGACGTGAATCTCCTCTTGAAACAGACTGAAATCTGGGACCATGACATCTCACACTCTCAGAAGACCTACATGATCTTGTTGCTCTCTGGTTTTGTGATGAACCAAAGGTACCTCATCCCCATATTTGTTTTTGTTTTTTCTGCTCTTTTGCACACCAGTATTTCTACTTGCACATCCTCATCTGCACATTTATCCCTCCAGTGTTAATTGCTAAATTGTAACTACCTCACCATTACGGCCTATTTATTGCCTTACCTCCTTACTTCAATTGCACACACTGTATATAGATTTTCTATTGTGTTATTGGACTGTACGTCTATTTATCCCATGTGTAACTCTGTGTTGTTGTTTTATCGCACTGCTTTGCTTTATCTTGGCCAGGTCGCAGTTGTAAATGAGAACTTGTTCTCAACTGGCCTACCTGGTTAAATAAAGGTGAAATGAGATTTAAAAAAATAAAAAGTGGTAGGCTTGATCAACGACAACGACGAGACAGCCTATAGGAAGGAGGTCAGAGACCTGGCCGTGTGGTGCCAGGACAACAACCTCTCACTCAACGTGATCAAGACAAAGGAGATGATTGTGGACTACAGGAAAAAGAAGACCGAGCACGCCCCCATTCTCATCGACGGGGCTGTAGTGGATCAGGTTGAGTGCTTCAAGTTCCTTGGTGTCCACATCACCAACAAACTAACATGGTCCAAGCACACCAAGACAGTCGTGAAGAGGGCACGACAAAACCTAATCCCCCTCAAGAGACTGAAAAGATTTGGCATGGCTCCTCAGATCCTCAAAAGGTTCTACAGCTGCACCATCGAGAGCACCCTGACTGTTTGTATCACTGCCTAGTATGGCAACTGCTCGGCCTCCGACCGCAAGGCACTACAGAGGGTAGTGTGTACGGCCCAGTACATCACTGGGGCAAAGCTTCCTGCCATCCAGGACCTCTACACCAGGCGGTGTCAGAGGAAGGCCCTAAAAATTGTCAAAGGCTCCAGCCAACCTAATCATAAACTGTTTTCTCTACTACCGCACGGCAAGCGGTACCGGAGCGACAAGTCTAGGTCCAAGAGGCTTCTAAACAGCTTCTACCCCCAAGCCATAATACTCCTGAACATCTAATCAAATGGCTACCCAGACTATTTGCATTGCCCCCCCCCCCCCCCCTCTTTTACATCGTTGCTACTCTCTGTTGTTATCATCTATGCATAGTCACTTTAATAACTCTACCTACCTCAACTATCCGGTGCTCCTGCACATTGACTCTGTACCGGTATCCCCCAGTGTATAGTATCACTATTATTATTTTACTGGGGCATTCATAAGTTCGATTTTTCAGGAGCCAATGGCATATATTAGGCTATGTCATTCATTTAAATGTCTCAAAATGTATCTAAAATCGCAGATTGCACATTTAATCAATGACATCTAGCATTACAACACCTGGTTACCTAGGTTGCACAAGGAACTGGACTAGGTGCATTATGTCAGGGTGGGACTTTTGTGACAACTGGAATATTAACAATCAATCAAACACTGCCAACTTGGCATCATCTGACACAGAAACAGGAATGTTGTTTGATCACATTTTTATGAGAAATAAAAACAGTTGAAAGATGATGAAAGTGAGACCAAGAACTGAGATCACATGATCTAGTCCTATAGTATAAGATAGCTGCTTGTTGTGCTTCATCCTCAATCAGAGAGCTCATTGAACAAGAGAGTGAGACAGAGCAATAATCTCCTCTGATTCATTGACAAACTCTTCATTTACCTTCTAACAATGGCTGAAAGACCAGAACTGGTATGTTGTAGAACTCTTCACTCAGAACTTTGTCTTATACTTGTTATTTTGTCTGACCTGAGTAAATGTAGATTATATTTTAACTATTGTCCACAATCCAAGAAAGAAAGGTATACACTCAAATGTTAACAAAACAGGCATTCAAGAGTGAATTAATAAACATATACTATACATATATAGCATATCTTGACCAAAATGTATGTGTATGAGGAGAGCGGTCAGGGTCTGATTCTAGTACTAGTTAAGTATGACAGGCACAAAAACACAGTGTATTGAGAGTTTGGTTTGTGGAGGTTTGTGAGGAGGATCAGATTTTTTCCCATCAAGTCATATTGAAATCTACGTTGCAGGGCGAAGACAACCTGGCAGATTATGTTGCTCGTGTGGCAATAGCAGATGACCCCCGAGTCGATAGACATAAATATCAATTTGCCACACACACAGGCATACACTGAGATGTGTCAAACTCTTATGCATTTCAATGTTCAGTATACGAGCAAGACAACCTGTAGTGTGATGTAATTGAATAAGAGGAACAATTACATCACATTTAGCATGTAAATCTTGGTGGGGAAAACTCAACATATTTTTTTAGATGCATGCCAGCAAAGCCACTACACACACACTAAAGAATACATTAATGGCACTATAACGGTGGCAAACGGTGCCCACAAAGTGTTAAGGCCTACATAAAGCTGTCCCAACAACAGAGCTTTCTTTTCAGCACCATGGAGTGGATCCTTACCACTGCTACACCTGACTATCAGCGGAGCCTTGTCTGGCAGTTCATTTACGGCCTTTAAAAAAAACATAGCGAATATGGCTGACTTGCTTAAACAAATGTGGATTCTACTGATAATTGAGATGTACAAACTATAGGATAACGGAACCATGAGCGGATAAGAGGCAATCCGTAATTTCTATTAAGACATTAATGAGCGAGCTAAGACGGACATAGCCAAACAGCAAGCAATGCAGATGTAGAAGCAGACAAAGGAAGCTATTACTGTCACAACTTCCGCCGAAGTCGGTCCCTCTCCTTGTTCGGGCGGCGTTCGGCGGTCGACGTCACCGGCCTTCTAGCCATCGCCGATCCACTTGTCATTTTCCATTTGTTTTGTCTTTGTTTTACACACCTGGTTTCAATTCCCCAAATACATGTTCATTATTTAACCCTCTGTTTTCCCCATGGTTTTTGTGTGTGTTTGTTTATTGTAAGTTTGGTCCGATGTTTGTGGGCTTGGTGTTACTTCATGTATTTTGAATTTTTTAGTAAAATTCCTTTTGTTACTCATCTCTGCTGTCCTGCGCCTGACTCCTCTGCACCAGCTACACCCAGATCCTTACAGAAACACGCACCTCAGAATGGAGTCAGCAGGAGCAGACAACCCCCCTTTTGCGGTCGAGGAGCGCGTCCAGCAGCATGCGACCATGTTGCAACTTCTCGGCACTGCCATGGATCGCGTGCTGCAGACGATGGACCGATGGGAGAGAGGAGGAGTTCTGCCAGCGCCTCCACCGGCACCACTACAACAGCCACCAACGATCACCCCTCCTTCACCCGGTCCCAGTGGGATTCGGCTCGCGCTCCCGAGGGAGTATGATGGGACAGCTGCCGGATGCCAGGGGTTCCCTACTCCAGCTAGAACTCTACCTGGCGACCGTCCACCCGGCTCCTTCGGGACGTGAGAGCGTGTCCGCCCACGTCTCCTGTCTCTCAGGGAAAGCCCTGGAGTGGGCCAACGCCGTTTGGGGGGAAGGAGAAGCGGTGTTGGACCATTACGTGGAGTTCACCCGTCGCTTTTGGGCAGTTTTCGACCACCCGCCTGAGGGTAGAGCGGCGGGTGAACGTCTGTTCCGCTTGAGGCAGGGGACGAGGAGCGCACAGGAGTTTGCTTTGGACTTCCGGACCCTGGCCGCCAGCGCAGGATGGAACGAGAGGGCTCTGATCGATCACTACCGGTGCAGTCTGCGCGAGGACGTCCGTCGGGAGTTGGCCTGCAGGGATACCACTCTGACGTTTGACCAGCTGGTGGACCTGTCCATCCAGCTGGATAACCTGCTGGCTACCTGTGGACGTCTGGGTCGGCGCCTGTCCGTTCCATCCCCCAGCACCACCGCTCCGACATCCTTGGAGCTGGGAGGTGCTGCGCTTAGGGCGACCGGAGGAGGGGCCGTTCCCTGTACCATCTGTGGCCGCAAAGGGCACACTGCTGGTCAGTGCTGGGGAGGTTCCTCTGGGAGTCGAAACGGCAGGCAGGGCACTCTCGTGTCACCCCAGGTGAGTCGGCACCAGGCTCACTCAGAGCCCCCTGTTGCTCACATGTTTTTGTTTATACATTTTCCTGAGTTTTCCCCGCATTCCCAGCATAAGGCGCTAGTAGATTCAGGCGCAGCTGGGAATTTTATTGACAGAGCATTTGCCCATAGTATAGGGATCCCCATTGTTCCTGTGGATATGCCCTTCCCTGTGCACGCCCTAGATAGTCGACCATTAGGGTCAGGGCTAATTAGGGAGGCCACCACTCCACTGGTCATGGTTACGCAGGAGGGCCACAAGGAGAGCATTCATTTTTTCCTTATTGATTCTCCTGCGCATCCCCTCTGAATATGCCGATTTGGCACATGTGTCTCAATTACCACCCCATCGACAGGGGGATTGTGCGATAAATCTCCTGGTAGACGCAGCACTTCCCAGGAGTCACGTGTGCCCCCTGTCACAGGAGGAGACGGCGGCAATGGAAACATATGTCTCCGAATCCCTGGGGCAGGGGTACATTCTGCCCTCCACTTCACCTGCCTCCTCGAGTTTATTTTTTGTGAAGAAGAAGGATGGAGGTCTGCGCCCGTGCATTGACTGTCGAGGTATCAACCAAATCACTGTGAGGTACAGCTACCCGCTGCCTCTCATAGCCAGTGCGATAGAGTCAATGCACGGGGCGCGCTTCTTCACCAAATTGGATCTCAGCACCGCTTACAACCTGGTGCGTATCCGGGGGGGGGGGGGGGGGGGGGGCGAGTGGAAGACGGCATTTAGTACCACCTCATGGCACTATGAGTACCTCGTCATGCCGTACGGGTTGATGAATGCTCCATCAGTCTTCCAGGCATTTGTAGACAAGATTTTCCGGGACCTGCACGGGCAGGGTGTAGTGGTGTATATAGATGACATTCTGATATACTCCGCTACACGCGCCGAGCATGTGTCCCTGGTGCGCAGGGTGGTTGTTCGACTGTTGGAGCATGACCTGTACGTCAAGGCTGAGAAATGTCTGTTCTTCCAACAGTCCGTCTCCTTCCTAGGATACCGCATTTCCACTTTAGGGGTGGAGATGGAGAGTGACCGCATTTCAGCCGTGCGTAATTGGCCAACTCCCACCACAGTAAAGGAAGTGCAGTGGTTTCTAGGGTTTGCCAACTACTACCGGAGGTTTATCCGGGGTTTTGGTCAGGTAGCGGCTCCCATTACCTCACTGCTGAAAGGGGGACCGGTGCGACTGCAGTGGTCGGCTGAGACGGACAGGGCTTTTGGTCACCTGAAGGCTCTGTTTACCTTGGCTCCCATGCTGGCAAGGTGGGCCATGTTCTTTACCCGTTTTGTTTTCACCCTGTCCTACAGACCAGGTTCCCAGAACGCTAAGGCAGACCTACTGTCCCGGATGTATGACACAGAGGAGCGGTCCATGGATCACACTCCCATACTTCCGGCCTCTTGCCTGGTGGCACGGGTGGTGTGGGAGCTGGACGCGGACATCGAGCGGGCGTTACGTACAGAGCCCACTCCCCCCCAGTGTCCAGCTGGGTGTCTGTACATTCCGTCTGCTGTCCGCGACCGTTTGATCTATTGGGCCCACACGTCACCCTCCTCTGGTCATCCTGGCATCGGTCGGACGGTGCGTTGTCTTAGTGGGAAGTACTGGTGGTCCACCTTGGCCAAGGATGTCAGAGTGTATGTTTCCTCCTGCTTGGTGTGCGCCCAGTGCAAGGCCCCTAGGCACCTGCCCAGAGGGAAGTTACAGCCCTTACCAGTTCCACAATGGCCGTGGTCGCACCTATCGGTGGATTTCCTCACGGATCTTCCTCCCTCACAGAGTAACACCACGATCCTGGTCGTTGTGGATCGGTTCTCTAAGTCCTGCCGTCTCCTTCCTTTGCCCGGTCTCCCTACGGCCCTACAGACTGCAGAGGCCCTATTTACACATGTCTTCCGGCACTACGGGGTGCCTGAGGATATAGTGTCTGATCGAGGTCCCCAGTTCACGTCAAGGGTCTGGAGGGCGTTCATGGAACGACTGGGGTCTCGGTCAGCCTTACCTCGGGTTTTCACCCCGAGAGTAACGGGCAGGTGGAGAGAGTAAACCAGGAAGTGGGTAGGTTTCTGCGGTCTTATTGCCAGGACCGGCAGGGGGAGTGGGCGGCATTCATCCCCTGGGCAGAGATGGCCAAAACTCGCTCCTCCACTCCTCCACTAACCTCTCCCCCTTCCAGTGCGTACTAGGGTATCAGCCGGTTCTGGCACCTTAGCATCAGAGCCAGATCGAGGCTCCTGCGGTGGCCGAATGATTTAAGCGCTCGGAGGAGACCTGGGACGCCGCTCATGAGGCGTCAAAAGGCGAGCGCCGATCGCCACCGCAGTGAGGCGGGTCTGGGTCTGGCTCTCGACCCGAAACCTGCCCCTCCGCCTGCCCTGCCGGAAGCTGGGCCCGCGGTTTGTGGGGCCATTCAAAGTCCTGAGGAGACTGAACGAGGTATGTTATAGGTTACAGCTTCCCCCAGATTACTGTATTAACCCCTCGTTCCATGTGTCTCTCCTCAGGCCGGTGGTGGCTGGTCCACTCCAGGAGTCTGAGGTGAGGGAGGTGCCTCCACCCCCTCTGGACATCGAGGGGGCCCCAGCGTATGCTGTTCGAGACATATTGGACTCGAGGTGTCGGGCGAGGGACCTTCAGTACCTCGTGGAGTGGGAGGGGTACGGTCCGGAGGAGAGATGTTGGGTGCCGGTGGAGAACGTTTTGGACCCTTCGTTGCTGCGGTATTTCCACCGTCTCCATCCGGATCGCCCTGCGCCTCGTCCTCCGGGTCGTCCCCGAGGTCGGGGCCGACGCGCTACTGGAGCCGCGTGTCATTGGGGGGGGGGTACTATCACAACTTCCGCCGAAGTCGGTCCCTCTCCTTGTTCGGGAGGTTTAGGTTATGAGGAGGATGCACGTAAGCGTGGCTGGAAGCCAGAGAGGCAGCCCCAAAAATTTATTGGGGGGAGGCACACGGGGAGTGTAGCTGGGTCAAGTAGGAGACTTGAGCCAGCTCCCCGTGCTTACCGTGAGGAGCCGAGGATGGAACCGGAGCCAGTCGGGGTGGAGGTAAGCAGGGTGAGTGAAGCAGAGACTGTGAAGGATTTAATGGGGAAATTGGAGGAGAGAGAAATTAGGGATTTGCTGGTTTGGTGCATGAGGCACGACATCCGCCCGACGGAGCGTGTCGGGATTTGATGTCACCTGAGTCAGCTCTCCATACTCGTCCTGAGGTGCGTGCTAGCCGTCTGGTGAAGACTGTGCCAGCCCCACGCACCAGGCCTCCTGTGCGCCTCCCTAGCCCTGCACGTCCTATGCCAGCTCAGCGCACCAGCTCACCCGTGGCAGCCCCACGTACTAGCTCTCCTGTGGCAGCCCCATGCACCAGCTCTCCGGTGCCGGCGCCACGTACCAGGCCTCCAGTTCCAGCACCCCGCACTCGCCTTGAGGTGCATGTCATCAGCCCAGTACCACCAGTGCCAACACCACGCACCAGGCTTCCTGTGCGTCTCCAGAGCCCTGTACGCCCTGTTCCTTCTCCCCGCACTAGCCCTGAGGTGCGTGTTCCCAGCCCGGTACCACCAGTTCCAGCACCACGCACCAGGCTTCCTGTGCGCCTCCAGGGTTCAGTATTCCCTGTTCCTGCTCCCCGCACTGGCCCAGTGGTGCATGTCTCCAGTCCGGTACCACCAGTTCCGGCACCACGCACCAAGCCTCCTGTGCGTCTCCAGGGTCCAGTATGCCCTGTTCCTGCTCCCCGCACTAGCCTTGAGGTGCGTGTCCCCAGCCCGGTACCACCAGTTCCGGCACCACGCACCAGGCCTACTGTGTGCCTCAGCAGGCCTGAGCTGCCCGTCTGCCCAGCGCCGCCTGATCTGCCCTGAGCTGCCTGTCTGCCCAGCACCATCTGAGCTGCCCGTCTGCCCAGCGCCGTCTGAGCCGCCCTTCTGTCCAGATCCGTCAGAGCCGCCCGTCTGTCCAGAGCCGTCTGAGCCGCCCGTCTGTCCAGAGCCGTCTGAGCCGCCCGTCTGTCCAGAGCCGTCTGAGCCGCCCGTCTGTCCAGAGCCGTCTGAGCCGCCCGTCTGTCCAGAGCCGTCAGAGCCGCCCGTCTGTCCAGAGCCGCCCGTCTGTCCAGAGCCGCCAGAGCCGCCCGTCTGTCCAGAGCCGCCAGAGCCGCCCGTCTGTCCAGAGCCGCCAGAGCCGCCCGCCAGTCAGGAGCCGCCAGAGCCGCCCGCCAGTCAGGAGCCGCCAGAGCCGCCCGCCAGTCAGGAGCCGCCAGAGCCGCCCGCCAGCCAGGAGCCGCAAGAGCCGCCAGCCAGCCAGGAGCCGCCAGAGCCGCCAGCCAGCCAGGAGCCGCCAGAGCCGCCATCCAGCCAGGAGCCGCCAGAGCCGCCAGCCAGCCAGGAGCCGCCAGAGCCGCCAGCCAGCCAGGAGCCGCCAGAGCCGCCAGCCAGGAGCCGCCAGAGCTGCCCGTCAGTCCGGAGCTGCCTTTCAGTCCGGAGCGACCCCTCAGTCCGGAGCTGCCTGTCAGTCCGGAGCTGCCCCTCAGTCCTGAGCTACCCCTCAGTCCTGAGTTACCCCTCAGTCGGGAGCTGCCTGTCAGTCCGGGGCTGCCCGTCAGTCCGGAGCTGCCTTTCAGTCCGGAGCTACCCCTCAGTCCGTAGCTGCCTTTCAGTCCGGAGCTGCCCCTCAGTCCGGAGCTGCCCCTCAGTCCGGAGCTGCCCCTCAGTCCAGAGGCGCCCCTCAGTCCAGTGGGGCCATTTAGGAGGGTCGCCGTTCCTAGGAGGCCACGGAAGCGGGTATTGACTATGGTAGAGTGGGGGCCACGTCCAGCGCCAGAGCCGCCACCGCGGACAGATGCCCACCCAGACCCTCCCCTATAGGTTCAGGTTTTGCGGCCGGAGTCCGCACCTTGGGGGGGGGGGGGGGGTACTGTCACGTTTCTGACCTTATTTCCTTTATTTTCCTTTGTTTTGTCTTTAGTTAGTATGGTCAGGGCGTGAGTTGGGGTGGGCAGTCTATGTTCTGTGTTTCTATGTTTAGGTTTGTCATTTGGCCTGATATGGTTCTCAATCAGAGGCAGGTGTTTTTCATTGTCTCTGATTGGGAACCATATTTAGGTAGCCTGTTTTGTAGTGTGTTTTGTGGGTGATTGTTCCTGTTCGTGTGTTCATCTGTTCTGTGTTCACTAGTTCGGGACTGTAGCGTCTTCGGTTCTTTCTGTCAGTTTGTTGTTTTCGTTCGTTGTTTAAGTATCCTATTAAAATATGGATTATCATCACGCTGCATTTTGGTCCTCCTCTCTTTCACCCGAAGACAGCCGTTACAACCCTCTCAACTTACATGACGAACCACAGATCTTAGGAACTCTTCACAAAGGGACTTTTACTTGAGAAAGGAGTATCCCTTAGCCAGATATTATTTGCTATAAATAATCGCTCAGTTTGGTCTCTAAAACGAGGTTCTAATCTCGTTCCTGGTACTTCATAGTACAAAAACATTACCTCATCCAAGGCATAACTCAATTGCCAACTCCAGATACTCCCATCTCAAGTAAACCCCCTCTTGACCCCACTCCTGGACAAGCTCACTGAGGGGAGTGAGCCTCTAGGTCATACACTATCCCAGGATAAGCGTACAGACATTGTCGAGACAAGTAATTGGTTCCCCATTAATCACGCCATCCCTTCACATGGTTTAAGAATAGGTAAAGACACATTCATATATGAAGACAATGTTCCATTCTGTCCTCTTCCATTTCTGATATTCTGCATAACACCAGGGACATGTGAAAGACAAGCCTGACCTCTCCCCTCTCTGGGCCCCAAGTGACTGAGCCCTAGCTGAGGGAAAAGTGCAACTGCCAACACTATAGTCCAAAACGATACATTCTAATGACAAGTATCTCACATAAGCATAATATATAAATAAAACATCTTATTTATCTATGTTACCCAACTAATTCTGATTCATCCGCCACACATGCACAAAGTAGATGTCCTAACCGACTTGCCAAAGCTATAGTTTGTTAACATGACATTTGTGGAGTGGTTGAAAAACAAGTTTTAATGACTCCAACCTAAGTGTATGTAAATGTATGACTTCAACTGTATCTCCCTGGCATATTACATCATTTATGCAGCAGCATACAAGACATTTTTGGACTCACAGTTGTGCTGTGCTCACTTGAACAGGAAGGTGGCGAGTCAGTCCTTCTTGTGGGCAAATTTTGTCATAAAACTTTGTCATGAAAGTCTGGCATTCTCTGGATTTATGTTGCTTCCAAGACAACTATGAACTTAGAAAAAAATAAGGTTGAATCATGACATCAGTGGTCTTCAGGTCGGAGCTCTAGAAAGAGGCCCGAGTTCTCAACATGTATTTCCGAGTTGGAAGACCATTCAAAACGTATTCTCTCAGTCAGAGCTTGTTTTTTTTCAGAGTTCCCAGTTGTCTTGAACTAACTGAAGTCTGAGATTTCCCAGTTCCGAGTTTCCAGTTGTTTTGAACACGGCACAAGTCATGCTGGCTTGACAGCATGGCCAATGTATTCAACCTTTTTTGGCCCATGGTGTTGCGTGTGAATGTTTATCCCTTAAACCCAGACCTGGACCACACACCCTCTCCACCGAATAGCATGCAGGAGAAGCAAAGTAGGTATTGCTTTGCAAAGCCACTGATTCCTTCCAAACCACTCATTGTTGAATTTACGATTTCCAACTTGTTGTGTAATGTTTATGTCCAATGGCCGATGAGCACCTATACATTTTATCTATAATTTCTCTTGATATGACAAGGATTGAAAAGGATTTGCCAGTAAATTGTTGACTGATTCATGAAGATGACTGCTTGCTACCTAAGATTTTGAAAGTATGACATTGACATGATCAGTCCAATCAAAGCTACGGTAGATACAATGTGATTTTACGTTATTATATCTGTGGCCAATGACCTTGAGCCTTCTTGGATGAGCACTTCTAATGTAAATCTAAGGCAGCACCCAAGGGGACTTGAACTTTCAAGCTCTCCCTGTAGATCTTACACAAGGTAGTGTCCCCATGAGTGACAGTACACTGAGCCAATCACGGCGCAACTAGAGAAAATTACCAATCCCTACGCTCTGTATTTTCCGCCGGCTGCCCCTCCACCACAGAGCTAACATAATGAGTATTTATCTTTGTCTCTCTCTCTGTCATGCAGAACTTGCTCCTGAGCAGATGACCAGAGAGCAGCTCTTAGAACGTAAGTGATATTGGTGAAATTTACCAAATAAATAGTACCCAGTGAAACCTATGGAACTGGATAGGGATCAACATGGACATTCATGATGATCATTTGGTAAACCTAACATTGAGTTCTGGTATATAAACAGTATTCTTCTCCTTCTCAGATTATTTTGACATTAAACTGGATCGCGAAACAGCCTACAGCAAACTTCGTCTGAGAGATAACACATTTGTCAGAAGAGTAAAAAACAAACAAAAACACCAAATTGAAAATCGTCAGAATCTGAGATTTACAGATGTTGCTCAGGTTTTGTGTCAAAGTCTTCCAACAGATAGAAACTACTACTGGGAGGTTTTGTGCACAGGGTGCCAAGGTGTTAACCTGTTTGGGCTGCAGGGGCAGTATTGAGTAGCCAGATAAAAGGTGCCCATTTCAAACGGCCTCGTACTCAATTCTTGCTCGTACAATATGCATATTATTATTACTATTGGATAGAAAACACTCTCTAGTTTCTAAAACCGTTTGAATTATATCTGTGAGTAAAACAGAACTCATTTGGCACAAACTTCCTGACCAGGAAGTGGAAAATCTGAAATCGATGCTCTCTTCTAGGTCCTGCCTATAAATGGGCATGATACGTATTAGTATACATGCACGTCATACACCTTCCCCTGGATGTCAAGAGGCGGTGAGAGAAGAAATGGGGTGTTTATCTTGGTCTGAAGTGGAATAAAAGCTCTTGGAATGACGTGTCACCCATTCCCTGTTTTCAGGAAGGCGCGAGGGGGGACCTGGATTTGCCTTATGAAAAGCTTTTGTTATAGGCGACTACTATCTCCGGCTTTGATTTTATTTGATACATGTGACCATATCATCGTAAAGTATGTTTTTTCAATATAGTTTAATCAGATTATTGAAATTTATTCGGGAGTTTTGCCGTGTTCCGTTCTCTTCCGTTTGTTGACATGGAGAGATTCGTGCCACTTGGCTAGTGTGCTTGCTAAATCGAGAGGGAAAGAGGCCGTTCTAAATCCAAACAACGATTGTTCTTGACAAAGGACCCCTTGTCCAACATTCTGATGAAAGATCAGCAAAAGTAGGAAACATTTTATGATGCTATTTCATATATCTGTCGTACATGTGAACTAGTCATTGGCGCCCAGCTTTTGGGTACTCTCTAGCTATACCGAAGCTGTATGTCGTAATGAAGTTATTTTTAGAATTCTAACACGGCGATTTCATTAAGAACTAATGGATCTATCATTTCCTATACAACATGTCTTTTTTAGTTATGTTTATGAATAGCTATTTGGTCAGAATATGTGTGTCAGAAAAAGTGTCAGAAAAATATCCGGACGTTGTGGGAAAAAGTAGCTACGTTAGCACAATGTATAACCACTGATTTCAGCTCTAAATATGCACAATATCGAACAAAACATAAGTGTATGTATAACCTGATGTTATAGGACTGTCATCTGATGAAGTATATCAAGGTTAGTCAAAAATTATATATCTTTTGCTTGTTTGTTACGATCGCTAACTTTTGCCACTGGGAAATGGCTTGTGTTTCTGGCTATTGTGGTAAGCTAATATAACGCTATATTGTGTTTTCGCTGTAAAACACTTAATAAATCGGAAATATTGGCTGGAATCACAAGATGCCTGTCTTTCATTTGCTATACACTATGTATTTTTCAGAAATGTTTTATGATGAGTAATTAGGTATTTGACGTTGGTGTCTGTAATTATTATGGCTGCTTTCGGTGCAATTTATGATTGTAGCTGCAATGTAAACTATGATTTATACCTGAAATATGCACATTTTTCGAACAAAACATAGATTTATTGTATAACATGTTATAAGACTGTCATCTGATGAAGTTGTTTCTTGGTTAGTTTGGTTGGTTCTTGGTTAGTTAGGTTGGCTTTGTGCATGCTACCTGTGCTGTGAAAAATGTCTGTCCTTTTTTGTATTTGGTGGTGAGCTAACATAAATATACGTGCTGTTTTCGCTGTAAAACATTTTAAAAATCGGACATGTTGGCTGGATTCACAAGATGTGTACCTTTCATTTGCTGTATTGGACTTGTTAATGTGTGAAAGTTAAATATTTCTAAAAAATATATTTTGAATTTCGCGCCCTGCACTTGAAGTGGCTGTTGTCATATTGATCCCGACTTAGGGCTTGCAGCCAGAAGAAGTTTTTAAGATAGCAGTCTCAGATCAAAATATCAACCAAATCAATGTTCAGGAGGCTAAGGTTAATAAGATTTTTGGACAGAATTCTAATTCCTAGGCTTTAGAATTTACCCCTAAAATATCCATAACCCACAATAACATAGATATTGGTGAACACAACGTGAACAGAGTAGGGGTGTTCCTAAACAATACAAGAGGAGAACTATCTTTCTACCAGGTCTCCCAGGACCTCCCAACAGTTACCCTCCTCCATAAAACCCCAAGACATGCAGTGAGGACCTATCCTGGGTTTTGGCTTGGGTATGGATCCACTGTGACCATCTGCCCTGACCCTAGATGAGACCCAGTAAGCAAAATTACAACGGAAATTAAAAAGAAATTGTGTGTTTATGATTTCTTAATGTGCATATCAGGTGCTGAATGAAAGGTTAGAAGACGTATTTTCCGGACACAATGAATTGTCCAAAATACATCTGAAATGGATGTCAACTATATATGAATTTTCAGGACACTGACGTCCAGAAAATACGTATTTTTTACAGCGATTTAAGACATCTTATGTGGACACAAAAAATACGTCTTATACGGACTTCAATCACTGTACTGTGATGTTGAAAATACATATACATACATACATACATACATTGATTTTGGCCAAATTTCAACTGCACATACTGTCTCAATGAAGAAAGCATTATATCACAATAATAATTGATCAATCCAATTCAATTGGGAAGATTAGGCAACTAAAGATTGCAACATAAAATTTCCTTCACTTTTATTGCTCCCATTGCACTTATGTTTGCTTTTTTCCCTTAACATTGAAAATGTCAATATATGTATAGAGAAAAACTTGGTCTATAAACCAACACACAACTTCAACTACCATAACATTTTCAGTAACGGTTACAGAAATATGTTTTACTTGCTATGACTGTAATATGTTATTGTTTATCTACCTTAATTGAAAGCGTTGACTGTAGGTTGGTTTGGATAAAAGCGTCTGCGGAATGACCAAAATGTAAATATAAAAACTAAACTCACAAAGCAAGCTGGCTTTTATGCTAATTTGCTCCACCCCCAAACAAGAGTCAGTACTGATCATGGAACCCTACCTTACTCTAATGTATTCTACTGGACTGTACTTTACTTTACTGTACTGTACTTTACTCTACTGTATTAAACTCTACTGTACTGTGCTCTACTGTATTGTACTGTTCAGCCCAAACTTGTGGAACATAGATGATAGATGTCTATGTTTGGACCACATCAGGGCCGGACCAAATCTGAACCAACTCTAGACGTCTATGTTTGGACCAAATGGTTGGTCTGGACCGGACGTCTGTGGAGGTTGAAATCAAGGCTGGTCCAGACCCTACCATATCTGAACCGAACATAGATGCCTACAAATGGTTCAGATCCAGACCAAAAATCTACGTCCATGAAATCAAGGCTGGTCCGGACCACACCAAAAAATGATGGCCGGTCCAGACAGATCGGTAAATGCTTAGTGGGGAACGACAAACCAGGGTCATGGCTTGAAAGGCAAACACCACACTGGACCAATCATTGACGTCTATATTTGGGGCAAATCAGGGCCAGTCTGTACCAGACCAAATCTGAACTAATCAGATTTTTGGGCCAATACATATTTTTTGTGGTCAGATCAAGGCCGGTCCGGACCTGAGCAAATCTGAAGCAATTATAGACGTCTATCTTAGGACCAACAATGGGCCAGTCGGGACCTGACATCTGTAGACGTTGAAATTAAGGCCGGCCCGGGTGAGATCTGAAACAAACATAGATGTCTATGCTTGGCCCAAGTCAAGGCCAGTCCGGACCAGACTAAATCTGAACCATAAATCTTTTACATGTATATTGTATTTTAGAATCAATGTTACATTTTTTCTGACATTTCATATTCAATGTAACCATTTTCTAACATATTTTAGATTCCATTTTCTAACAAAAGTCATACTTTGTAACGTTTTTTCTTAACTCTTGCTTTTTTTACTGGTCAGTTCCAGTCTTGTTGATTCCAGGAGCAAATACATGTGCATTTTTTGGCTGACAAAAATGGTATTATAATTTCATTGTCAATGATTAATTAAGTGATCTATATATTAATGATAAGCCACTGCGGTCCTCTTTCGAAATAGTTAATACGAGTTTTGACTCAAACCACTCCACTGAACAGGTATTGTTTTCAAGGTGATACTGTAATCAACCCCATTTCACATGTTTTCCCCTGCATAGCTAGTATATGGTAATAACAACCTATTCTTTATTTTGCTATATTTCATGAAATTGTATTTTAAAAAAGGCGTCAACACTGTTGACAACGGTCTCTCATCAGTGGGACATGATGGTAGTCACATTCTGTAACCAAGATTTGGTATTTATTCAGATCCACATTAGCCGCTGCAAAAGCATCAGCTACTCTTCCTGGGGTCCACATGAAACATGACATACTGCATAGTACAGAGCATTATTAGTCAAGGACTGAAATACATTTAAAATGTATCACACAGCCTACATATCAGTACATACACACAATATCTAGGTCTAATACAGGGTACTGTGCAAATTACAATACAAGATATATAAAATGGCTGTCTCTCCGCAGTCCACTTTTCTGCAGTAAGATGTTATTGTACACTGCATTCAGAAAGTATTCAGACCCCTTGACTTTTTCCACATTTTGTTATGCTACAGCCTTATTCTAAAATTGATTAAATTGTTTTATTCCCTCAATCTACACACAATACCCCATAATGACAAACAATTTGGGGGGCAAATGTATAAAACAGTACCTCAGACTGGGGTGAAGGTTTACCTTCCAACAGGAAGAGGAAAGAGGGCCTTCTACTGGCCCTCCAACACCACTTCCAGCAGCATCTGTTCTCCCATCTAAGGACTGACCAGGACCAACACTGCTTAGCTTCAAAAGCAAGCAGTGTTGCAGGAGTCCGAGAAATTCCAGTGATCTTACATTTTCCACATTCCTATAGCTATAATCTTTCTCCTAGCGCATGCCATTTGCTGTCAACTTCCAAAATAATTCACCAATAAAAACATTCTACAGGTCAATGAATCTATTGTGCTTGTTTTCATAAGCCAATACATCATGTAAAAATGGTGTATTGCATATCAATGGCTCTGATATACACAGAGTGTACAAAACATTAGGAACACCATCCTAATAAGGCGTTGCACCCTCTTTTGCTCTTAGAACAGCCTCAATTAATCAGGGCATGGACGACAAGGTCTTGAAAGCATTCCACAGGGATGCTGGGCCATGTTTACTCCAATGCTTCACACAGTTGTGTCAAGTTGGCTGGTTGTCCTTTGGGTAGTGGACCATTCTTGATACACACGGGAAACTGTTGAGCTTGAAAAACTTGGCAGCGTTGCAGTTCTTGACAATCAAACTGGTGCACCTGGCCAGCCTCATTATTGCAATAATTAAATCGATATTAAATAAAGATGATTGTTTGAAGCAATGACCAAATGTCTCTCAGTACTGAATTCCCACGACATACTACCATACCCCATTCAAAAGCACTTTAATCTTTTGTCTTGCCCATACAACCTCTGAATGGCACACACACACAATCCATCTCAATGGTCTTAAAAATCCTTCTTTAACCTGTCTCTTCCCCTTCATCTACACAGATTGCATTTGATTTTACCGGTGACATCAATAAATAAAGGGAGCATAGCTTTCATCTATATTCACCTGGTTAGTCTGTCATGACAGAGCAAGTGTTCCTAATGCTTTGTACACTCCAATGTATCTTGTAGGAGAATGCTGCTACCTCATCTAGGGATGGATTTGACCCTTTTATTAACACATGACAAACCAAACTTTGTCCATGAATTTCACAATAAATGGTAATTTACAGTGGTTCCTAACCCTTACATGTGTGAATACCCAGAGAGAGAGAAAAGAGAGGAGTTCAAGTGCACCAAAAGCTCTTTATTATTAACCATGTGACACAAACAGCAGCGATGAATGGACAGGGAACATGGCCAAGTCCCAAATGACACTATTCCCTATATAGTGCACTACTTTTGACCAGGGCCTATAGAGTTCTCATCAATAGTTATGCACAATATAGAGAATAGGGTGCCATGTGGGACGGGCCCAATGACGTGGAAGAGGGTTGAATCAAATCTTGTTGAAAGCTGCTACGTCGACACTCTGGACCTGTAGAACAAAAGAATAGAGAACATTCATCAAGATAAACTACATAACAGTTTCCAACCGTCTCTCATTTGGTTAAGATAACCGTACAAGGTCATACAGTATAGTATATTGTCAAAGAGAGGTGTGTGTGTGTGTGTGTGTGTGTGTGTGTGTGTGTGTGTGTGTGTGTGTGTGTGTGTGTCTGAGAATCATGCCTGCACTCACGTAGTCCTCAAACTTGGTGATCTCCTCCTCTAGCAGGTCTGTCCCCACCTTGTTGTCCTCAACAACACACTGGATCTGTAGCTTCCTGATACCATAACCCACTGGAACCAGCTTAGACTGACCCCACAGCAGACCGTCAGCAACAACAGACCTCACACACTCCTCCAGCTTAGCCATGTCTGTTTCATCATCCCACTGAGAGAGCAAAAGGGAGAGCAGAGAGAGGGGAAGGTGGAGAAAAAGGGGAATAACATAACCGGAAGACATGAAGAAAGATTTGAATGTCATGAAAACACACTGGAACAAATATACCATCATAAATATTTATAAAATACTGTCTACTGATGGAGAGAGCGTTAGGAAGAGTGGGTGGGGACTGTGACGTACAGGCTTGACGTCTAATAGGATAGAAGACTTTGCGATGAGGATAGGTTTCTTAGCCTTCTTCTCTGCGTACTCTTTCAGCCTCTGCTCTTTGATTCGCTCGGCCTCCGCATCCTCCTCCTCATCACTGCCAAACAGGTCCATATCATCATCATCATCCTCCTCCTCAACTGGAGCACTGGTCGTCTTCTGCTTGACAGATGTGGCCTGAGGAGGTGAGGAGCAGACCAATAATATGAGAAAAATATATGCCAGTTAACATTGTGTCCTGCCAGAAAGTACAACAACTCAGTCTGCACTAATAATAGTCCATAGCTACTCGTCTCCTTAAAATGATGCCATCTGTCGGAAGACAATGGCCACTAAGCATATGCTTCTATCCAAAGCAATTTACACAAAAATGTGTGATTGATTACATGCATGTGATCCTTGCGGAAAATGAACCCACAACCTTGTTTTTGCTAGCGCCATGCTCTTCCTAACTCAGCCACACAGGACCAGCGTGAGAGGGACTTACATTTGTACAGGGGGCTGCAGGGACTGGGGCTGGGGCTGGCGATGGGAATTTCTCCAGGACCGATACCCGACACTCCAACTTAGACAGAGCTGACCGCAGGTCCTCCACCACTGACAGAGACACACACGGGAAAGAGAGTCAGTAAGATCACATGGAAGGAAGCACACGCGTACCTTTGAGTAAGATACACAGATGCCACACACACCTTGGTGCAGACTGTGGTTCTCTAGCTCCAGGATCTTGATCTGTGTGACGAGTTCCCCTTGATCTCCTGTCCCATTAGCTGCACTCTGAACACAAAACACACACACACACACACACGAAAGTCAACATGTTACTGTAAGCAGATCACCAGCAACCTCTACTGGCCAAACTCAGGTAACATGATCAGTTAAATCGAAGACACAATAGGGTAAACAACAGATCTGTCACATGTTGTGTTCATAAATAAATACAGCTGTTGGCAGAGAGCGAATAGACAATGAATGACAGCTACAATTACAGCTAATGCAACGCTCCTCCCACTCAGGAAGAAAGAGTGTGGAAAGGATGGGCATTAGCAATTTTTTAACTATTCGAATAATATAAAACAACATTTGGATATCCAGATAGTCAACATTTAAAATTAAAATACTACTCGACCAATTAGAAAGACAGAAAATGCCACAAAAGCAGACAATGTGCTGTTTTCAGACTTCTCTTCAACTGTTGCCGTTAGCCTAGGATGATGTTCACCATCATGGAACTGATTCAGTTTTCACAAAAAGTTCTGGTGAGTGTTTTGCATTGATCTGTGTAAGGTCTTGTGGAAACTCCGTTGGTGCGTGCCTGTAGGGTAAATCACCAATTGAAGTGGGGAAAACAGCATACCATTGTCAGGGCTGACCGGGGGGCTAAAAGCACCATGATAGTAAAATGTATTTTCCTGTAAAACCCAACAAGATAGAAAATGAGCTTGAAAATACTTTTAGATAAAGCTTCTTCATTATTTTTAGCTTTTTCATAGGCCTAAAATTTTTGGGGACAAATGAATACGCTCACAAGTGTTAGAATACAAACGTCAGTTCGGATATCCGATTAACATTGCCCATCCCGAGTCTAAGGTCTTGGTGATGATCAGAGGAGCTTTCAGTAGTAAAGAAAGGCATTGATGTTTATGGTTAGGTACAGTCGTGCAACGATTGTGCTTTTTTTGCAAATGCGCTTTTGTTAAATCATCCCCCGTTTGGCGAAGTTGGTTCAGGCAGAGGTATACCCAGGACTGGTCTACAGGAGGGATCAGGCAGAGGTATACCCAGGACTGGTCTACAGGAGGGTTCAGGCAGAGGTATACCCAGGACTGGTCTACAGGAGGGATCAGGCAGAGGTATACCCAGGACTGGTCTACAGGAGGGATCAGGCAGAGGTATACCCAGGACTGGTCTACAGGAGGGATCAGGCAGAGGTATACCCAGGACTGGTCTACAGGAGGGTTCAGGCAGAGGTATACCCAGGACTGGTCTACAGGAGGGATCAGGCAGAGGTATACCCAGGACTGGTCTACAGGAGGGATCAGGCAGAGGTATACCCAGGACTGGTCTACAGGAGGGTTCAGGCAGAGGTATACCCAGGACTGGTCTACAGGAGGGATCAGGCAGAGGTATACCCAGGACTGGTCTACAGGAGGGATCAGGCAGAGGTATACCCAGGACTGGTCTACAGGAGGGATCAGGCAGAGGAATGAAGGGTTAAGTCAGTCACGCAAGAAATCATACAAACAGAAGTCTTGCCTCAGCAGGTTATACCTGCATAAACCCACACACACCCCTGAGGCTTAAACCAGCGTTACGAGCCACAACATGCTACTGAAACATGCAGGAATGGCTAGGGCTGAAATGAACCATAGACAAAAACACTTGATGGCTCGTGAAATCACACTTTTGGATTTCATGTTAGCTAAACCAGAGCATGAAAATCAAAAACACACCTGTTTGTTCTCTAAGTGCAAGTGATAGGCCTGGGTTGTATTCACTGGAAACAAAAAGGAAGAAAACCAACTGAAATGTGGCACGATTACCTTAACTTGTCCAATAAGAAACTTGTTTTCATTGCAAAACTATTTCCATTGCATGCACTAATGACTACAACCCAGGGTATTAAAGGTTCTTGTCAGCAGCTCAGGGTCAACATAAACACAACTAGCTGCAGTCAAAACAGAATGTTGCTGTGAAACAGTCTTAGCTGGGTGGATATGGCCAGTTCAGTAAAGATATATCTCCACACACACACACACACACACACACACACACACACACACACACACACACACACACACACACACACAACCAGTCAAAAGTTTGAACACACCTACTTGTTCAAGGATTTTTCTTTATTTTCTACATTGTGGAATGATAGTGAAAACATCAAAACTATGAAATAACACATATGCTTCAAGGTGGGAACCATATACACGGAGATCATCCGTTCACCTACTCTGCATCTCACAAAGACAGTGGTTGGAACCAAAAATCAGAAATTTAGACTCAGACCAAAAGGACAGATTTCCATTGCTCGTGTTTCTTGGCCCAAGCAAGTCTCTTCTTCCTATTGGTGTCCTTTAGTAGTGGTTTCTTTGCAGCAATTCGACCATGAAGGCCTGATTCACGCAGTCTCCTCTGAACAGTTGATGTTGAGATGTGTCTGTTACTTGAACTCTGTGAAGCATTTATTTGGGCTGAAATCTGAAGTGCAGTTAACTCTAATGAACTTATCCTCTGCAGCAGAGGTAACTCTGGGTCTTCCTTTCCTGTGGCGGTCCTCATGAGAGCCAGTTTCATCATAGCGCTGGATGGTTTTTGCGACTGCACTTGAAGAAACTTTCAAAGTTCTTGACATTTTCTGTATTGACTGACCTTCATGGTTTAAAGTAATGTTGAACTGTAATTTCTCTTTGCTTTTTTGAAGTGTTCTTGCCATAATATGGACTTGGTCTTTTACCAAATAGGGCTATCTTCTGTATACCACCCCTACCTTGTCACAACACAACTGATTGGCTCAAACGCATTAAGGAAAGAAATTCCACAAATGAACTTTTAACAAGGCACACCTGTTAATTGAAATGCATTCCAGGTGACTACCTCATGAAGCTGGTTGAGAGAATGAGTGTGCAAAGCTGTCAGTTTTTGGTTACTACAAGATTCCATATGTGTTATTACATAGTTTTGATGTCTTCACTAGTATTCTACAATGTAGAAAATAGTACAAATACAAACCCTTGAACGAGTAGGTGTACAAACCTTTGACTGGTTCTGTGTGTGTAATATATATATATATACACTGCTCAAAAAAATAAAGGGAACACTAAAATAACACATCCTAGATCTGAATGAATGAAATATTCTTATTAAATACTTTTTTCTTTACATAGTTGAATGTGCTGACAACAAAATCACACAAAAATTATCAATGGAAATCAAATTTATCAACCCATGGAGGTCTGGATTTGGAGTCACACTCAAAATTAAAGTGGAAAACCACACTACAGGCTGATCCAACTTTGATGTAATGTCCTTAAAACAAGTCAAAATGAGGCTCAGTAGTGTGTGTGGCCTCCACGTGCCTGTATGACCTCCCTACAACGCCTGGGCATGCTCCTGATGAGGTGGCGGATGGTCTCCTGAGGGATCTCCTCCCAGACCTGGACTAAAGCATCCGCCAACTCCTGGACAGTCTGTGGTGCAACGTGGCGTTGGTGGATGGAGCGAGACATGATGTCCCAGATGTGCTCAATTGGATTCAGGTCTGGGGAACGGGCGGGCCAGTCCATAGCATCAATGCCTTCCTCTTGCAGGAACTGCTGACACACTCCAGCCACATGAGGTCTAGCATTGTCTTGCATTAGGAGGAACCCAGGGCCAACCGCACCAGCATATGGTCTCACAAGGGGTCTGAGGATCTCATCTCGGTACCTAATGGCAGTCAGGCTACCTCTGGTGAGCACATGGAGGGCTGTGCGGCCCCCCAAAGAAATGCCACCCCACACCATGACTGACCCACCGCCAAACCGGTCATGCTGGAGGATGTTGCAGGCAGCAGAACGTTCTCCACGGCGTCTCCAGACTCTGTCACGTCTGTCACATGTGCTCAGTGTGAACCTGCTTTCATCTGTGAAGAGCACAGGGCGCCAGTGGCGAATTTGCCAATCTTGGTGTTCTCTGGCAAATGCCAAACGTCCTGCACGGTGTTGGGCTGTAAGCACAACCCCCACCTGTGGACGTCGGGCCCTCATACCACCCTCATGGAGTCTGTTTCTGACCGTTTGAGCAGACACATGCACATTTGTGGCCTGCTGGAGGTCCTTTTGCAGGGCTCTGGCAGTGCTCCTCCTGCTCCTCCTTGCACAAAGGCGGAGGTAGCGGTCCTGCTGCTGGGTTGTTGCCCTCCTACGGCCTCCTCCACGTCTCCTGATGTACTGGCCTGTCTCCTGGTAGCGCCTCCATGCTCTGGACACTACGCTGACAGACACAGCAAACCTTCTTGCCACAGCTCGCATTGATGTGCCATCCTGGATGAGCTGCACTACCTGAGCCACTTGTGTGGGTTGTAGACTCCGTCTCATGCTACCACTAGAGTGAAAGCACCGCCAGCATTCAAAAGTGACCAAAACATCAGCCAGGAAGCATAGGAACTGAGAAGTGGTCTGTCGTCACCACCTGCAGAACCACTCCTTTATTGGGGGTGTCTTGCTAATTGCCTATAATTTCCACCTGTTGTCTATTCCATTTGCACAACAGCATGTGAAATTTATTGTCAATCAGTGTTGCTTCCTAAGTGGACAGTTTGATTTCACAGAAGTGTGATTGACTTGGAGTTACATTGTGTTGTTTAAGTGTTCCCTTTATTTTTTTGAGCAGTGTATATATATATGGATATTTCAGCCAAACCCGTTGGGTGACAGGTGTATAAAATAGAGCACAGCCATGCAATCTCCATAGACAAATATTAGCAGTAGAATGGCCTTACTGAAGAGCTCAATGACTTTCAACGTGGCACCGTCATAGGATGCCAGCCACCCTTCAACAAGTCAGTTATTCACATTTCTGCCCTGCTAGAGCTGCCGCGGTTAAGTGTAAGTGCTTTTATTGTGAAGTGGAAATGTCTAGGAGCAACAAGCTCACTGAACAGGACCGCTTTAGAAAAATTGTCTGTCCTCGGTTGCAACACTCACTACAGAGTTTCAAACTACCTCTGGAAACAACTGTTCGTTGGGAGCTTCATGAAATGGGTTTCCATGGCCAAGCAGCAGCACACAAGCCAAAGATCACCATGTGCAATGCCAAGTGTCGGCTGAAGTGGGGTAAAACTCACTGCCATTGGACTCTGGAGCAGTGGAAACGCATTCTCTGGAGTGATGAATCACGCTTCATCTGGCAGTCTGATGGACGTATCTGGGTTTGGCAGATGCCAGGAGAACGCTACGTGCCCCAATGCATAGTGGCAACTTTGTTGGTTTTTATTTTACACTTCATTTAGTAAATATTTAATATTGAACTGCATTGTTGGTTAAGTGCTTATATGTAAGAATTTTACAGTAAAGTCTACACCTGTTGTATTCGGCGCATGTGGCAAATACAATTTGATTTGAACTGTAACGTTTGGTGGAGGAGGAATAATGGTCTGGGGTTGTTTTTCATGGTTCGGGCCCCTTAGTTCCAGTGAAGGGAAATCTTAATGCTACAGCATACAATGACATTCTAGATGATTCTGTGCTTCCAACTTTGTGGCAACAGTTTAGGGAAGGCACTTTCCTGTTTCAGCATTACAATGCCCCCATGCACAAAGCGAGATCCATGCAGAAATGGTTTGTTGAGATTGGGATGTAAGAACTTGACTGGCCTGCACAGAGTCCTGACCTCAAACCTATCAAACACCTTTGGGATGAATTGGAACGTTGACTGCGAGCCAGGTCTAATCGCCCAACATCAGTGCCCAACCTCACTAATGCTCTGGTGGTTGATTGGAAGCAAGTCCCAGCAGCAATGTTACAACATCTAGTGGAAAGCCTTCCCAGAAGAGTGGAGGCTGTTTTAGCAGCCAGCAAAGACGGGACCAACTCCATATTAATGCCCATGATTTTGGAATGAGATGTTAGACGAGCAGGTGTTCACATACATTTGAACATGTGTGTGGGTGGGGTCTTGGACCAGGTAACACACTACAAAATATGATCTACAGTACCATGCAAACGTTTTAGGCAGGAGTGAAAAAATGCTGTAAAGTAAGAATGCTTTCAAAAATAGACATTAATAGTTTATATTTATCAATTAACAAAATGCAAAGTGAATGAACAGAACAAAAATCTACATCAAACCAATATTTGGTGTGAGCACCGTTTGCCTTCAAAACAGCATAATTTCTTCTAGGTACACTTGCACACAGTTTTTGAAGGAACTCGGCAGGTAGGTTGGCCCAAACATCTTGGAGAACTAACCACAGTTCTTCTGTGGATTTAGACAGCCTCGGGTGCTCCTCTCTCTTCATGTAATCCCAGACAGACTCGATGATGTTGAGATCAGGGCTCTGTGGGAGCCGTACTATCACTTCCAGGACTCCTTTTACACTGAAGATAATTCTTAATGACTTTCGCTGTATGTTTGGGGTCGTTGTCATGCTGCAGAATAAATTTGGGGCCAATCAGATGCCTCCCTGATGGTATTGCATGACGGATAAGTATCTACCTGTAATTGAGGAGACCATTAATTCTGACCAAATCCCCAACTCCATTTGCAGAAATGAAGCCCCAAATTTGCAAAGAACCTCCACCATGCTTCACTGTTGCCTGCAGACACTCATTCGTGTACCTCTATCAGCCCTTCGGCGAACAAGCTACCTTCTGCTACAGCCAAATATTTCACATTTTGACATCAGTCCAGAGCACCTGCTGCCATACGGTCCTCAATGTTGCCTGTTTCTTTGTGCTTCTTCAAAAGAGCTTGGACAGCACATCTGGAAACCCCTGTCTGCCTTGAAATTTCTGCCTGGGAGAGACCTTGCTGATGCAATATAACTACCTTGTGTCTTGTTGCTGTGCTCTGTCTTGCGATGGTGTATGACTTTTGACAGTAAACTGTCTTCAGCAAACTCACCTTGTTAGCTGAGCTTGGCTGGTCCTCCCCCAGTTTTATTCCTCCAACACAGCTGTTTCTGTTAATGATTGTGTTTCAACCTACATATTGAATTGATTAGCACATGTTTGGTATAATTGTTCAATCTTACACCTATGCCTACAAATGACTTTGTGCAAGTGTACCTACAAGAATTGATGCTGTTTTGAAGGCAAAGGGTGGTCACACCAAATATGGATTTGATTGAGATGTTTCTTCTGTTCACTCACTTTGCATTTAGTTAATTGATACATATAATATATTAACATGTCTATTTTTGAAAGCATTCTTACTTTCCAACATTTTTACACACATGCCTAAAACTTTTGCACAGTACTGTATATTAAAAAGGTGATGATCTTACTTTCAGTGCAGCTTTAAAGCAGATAGTGGGAGAGATGGGGTGTGTGAAGGCTCAGATGTGTATTACATTACACTCACTCCTGCTAGAGACTTCTGGATGTTTTCCCTGGCCCGGGCTATGTCCTGCAGGATGCTGTTGGCTCCCACCAGCTCCTATAGGGTAAAGTACAGGGACCAGGTCAAACACTGATGTACACACACACCAGAGAGGTGGAGACACGTGTGAGGAAGAGGCGATTCTCTCTCACACACACAGAGAGAGAGAGAAACAACCTACTTGTGCTGGGTGTGAGGTGCCGTTCATGCGTTCGTAGAAATATCTCTCTGCCTCATCGTAGTGAGGTTTATCAAACCAGATCTTCTCCTGAGCTAGGTAGTCTAATGCTGCACTCATGGTGCTACAGAGAGGGAGAGGAAGCAGATATGAGAAGAGAGAGGGACAGAAGAGGGAGGAGAAAGGGATCTAATGTTTAGTAATTCAGTGAGTCCATTAGACTGTTTGTATCCCTCTGTTTTAACCATATGTGTCCCACTACAGACAATCCTTAGAAGTAAGATAAATTAGGGGCACGACTTTCACTGGGTACTGCATATTTGTCCCCCCAGTTTTATCATTGGATTGTGATACAAAAAGCAGCATCGTTGTGCTTTAGGACCATGCGGATGCCTCAGAGCGGTCAGGTAGGCTGTTTGGTGGTTTCAGACGGCTGGATTTAAGACTCTGCAGACACCACAGAGCATGCAAACAGAGGCAGCTGTTGTCTGTGTGTGCTGTGCTTTTTCTCTGGAGTGATAAAACCAAGCAGAGCAGAAATGTGCTACTCTTTATTTGATTGATGTAGCTGGCAAAGTAAGTGCTGTTTGACTTAACAAAAAATATGTTTTCCCAGTGCTGAGCTAGTAGTGTAACTGACATGTAATGTTAGCTAATGTTTCATTCCATCTTGACTTAAGATCTGTCTGGAGAGAATGAACTAACATAAGCTAGCTAGTAGCTACCACAGCCAGTTCAACACAAGCCATCTGTCAGGTACAATGGCTTGCGAAAGTATTCACCCCTCTGGCATTTTTTCTATTTTGTTGCCTTACAACCTGGAATTAAACTAGATTTTTTAGGGGTTTGTATCACTTGATTTACACAACATGCCTACCACTTTGAAAATGCTAAATATTTTTGGGGGTGAAACCAACAAGAAATAACAATTTTTTTATTTTAATTTTTTTTAAACAGCGGTGCATAACTATTCACCCCCCACCCAAAGTCAATACTTTGTAGAGACACCTTTTTGCAGCAATTACAGCTGCAAATCTCCTGGGGTATGTCTCTATAAGCTTGACACATCTAGCCACTGGGATTTTTGCCCATTCTTCAAGGCAAAACTGCTCCAGCTCCTTCAAGTTGGATGGGTTCCGCTGATGTACAGCAATCTTTAAGTCATACCACAGATTCTCAACTGGATTGAGGTCTGGGCTTTGACTAGGCCATTCCAAGATATTTAAACGTTTCCCCTTAAACCACTCGAGTGTTGCTTTAGCAGTATGCTTAGGGTCATTGTCCTGCTGGAAGGTGAACCTCCATCCCAGTCTCAAATCTCTGGAAGACAAACAGGTTTCCCTCAAGAATTTCCCTGTATTTAGCGCCATCCATCATTCCTTCAATTCTGACCAGTTTCCCAGTCCCTGCCGATGAAAAACATCCCCACAGCATGATGCTGCCACCACCATGCTTCACTGTGGGGATGGTGTTCTCAGCGTGATAGGTGTTGGGTTTGCGCCAGACACAGCATTTTCCTTGATGGCCAAAAAGCTACATTTTAGTCTCATCTGACCAGAGTACCTTCTTCCATATGTTTGGGGAGTCTCCCACATGCCTTTTGGCGAACACCAAATGTTTTTGCTTATTTTTTTAATTTAAGCAATGGCTTTTTTCTGGCCACTCTTCCGTAAAGCCCAGCTCTGTACGGCTAAAATTGGTCCTATGGACAGATTTCCACTGTGGAGCTTTGCAGCTCTTTGGTCTCTTTGTTGCCTCTCTGATGAATGCCCTCCTTGCCTGCTCCGTGAGATTTGGTGGGTGGCCCTCTCTTGGCAGGTTTGTTGTGATGCCATATTCTTTCAATTTTTTTATAATGGATTTAATGGTGCTCTGTGGGATGTTCAAAGTTTTGGATATTTTTTTATAACCCACCCCTAATCTGTACTTCTTCACAACTTTGACCCTGACCTGTTTGGAGAGCTCCTTGGTGCCACTTGCTTGGTGTTGTTGCAGACACTGGGGCCTTCCAGAACAGGTGTATATATATACACTGAGATCATGTGACACTTAAAGTCCACCTGTGTGCAATCTAACTAATTATGTGACTTCTGAAGGCAATTGGTTGCACCAGATCTTATTTAGGGGCTTCATAGCAAAGGGGGTGAATACATATGCAAGCACCACTTTTCCGTTTTTAATTTGTTGAAACAAGTTATTTTTTCCCTTTCACTTCACCAAGTTCGACTATTTTGTGTGTGTCCATTACATGAAATCCAAATAAAAATCCATTTAAATTACAGGTTGTAACGCAACAAAATAGGAAAAACGTCAAGGGGGATGAATACTTTTGCAAGGCACTGTAGTATCTAACAGCTGTTGTGTGTATGGAAATGTTTTGTAGCCTAAGTTTTGTCCTGTTTCAACAGAAGTAAATGAACTTGGCTTGTTTTCACCTGTTGATGTACCATTACAGCTAGTCAAAAGTTGGCTAACGTTAGATATTATTTTTGCTCCAATCACAGTCAGTACAGCAATAACATTATTCATCTGCCAGTTTCCCTAGCCAATTCCCTACTTTTCACACTGACACTGTATAATCAGCTCTACAGGCTTTACTGTCATGATGCAGTCAGTACACAACACTATGCTCATCATGTCTTAGCAGGATCAGATGGTGACAGGGGTCTCAGCAGAGTCAGGCAACCAGGGAAGACCAGTCTGACAGCGCTGAGGTGAACTTTTGCAGATGCAACACTTTGTTCTCTATGTGCAGCAAACACTGGACAAGCCTGAAGCTGCAAAGACAAACTATTTTAAGGCAGTCTGACAAACCTCTAAAGTTGATTTCCAAACTGTGTTAAGGGTTGATAGAGGCTTTTCCTGATGACACAAAACATGTTAAACAAAAATGTGAGGAAGACCTGGGAGACAGTACTGATGAATGGATACAGATATGTTAGAATGCCCAGTCATGTTCATATCATCTCAGACATAAATTATAGCCATTTAAGACCGTCCATAAAACATACTATATGCCAGTGTAACTGAATACCAGGCACTCAGAAATTTTATTCCTCTGCTGGAGGTGTAAAACACAAAAGGGGACATATTTCAATATATTATGCTCTTGAGATGGCTGGAAAAGAGTATGTTATTTTATCTCAGCATGTGTACAGATTCTCCCTGTTTTTGTTTGCTTGGAAATGTTGACACTGGAGACTTATCAGAAGAAACTGTGTAACCTAGCATTCATAGTGGCTAAGAAATGCATTGCCATTAATTGGAAGGTTGGGGAACCGTTTAGAAATTACAACACTTGTTGTGCATAGTTTCCCCCCCACATTTGGTCCCACATTCATAGAGTTCAATGACTATATCAAGCTTGTGACGCTACAAATTTGTTGGATGCATTTGCTGTTTGTTTTGGTTGTGTTTCAGATTTTGTGCCCAATAGAAATGAATGGTAAATAATGTATCGTGTCATTTGATTCACTTTTATTATAAATAAAAACAAACGCTTTCAAGCACTTCTACATTAATGTGGATGCTACCAAGATTACAGCCAACACTGAAAGAATTGTGAATAATGACATGTCAGAAAGTTACAGATGCACAAATATATCATGCTAACCATTACAATGACAGGGGAGGTTAGCATTTGTGTGGGGGGGTATGATATTCATGATTTATTCAGAATGATCCATAATCATGGTAGCATCCACATTAATGTAGAAGTGTTTAGAAACATTCTATTCTTATTTATGCCCCCCCCCACACCCACACTTATAAAACCAAAGTTGTGCCTTTGGGATAAATCTCTGAAGACCACCAACATTGAGTAAAAGAAATAATCATGCAAGTCAAAAAATGAAAAGGGTAAAGCAAAAAAAAAAGTGACAAATGAGCAAATAAAAACAGAAAACAATGAAAAGGATATCATCAAATGAAGCTGGTTTTGTTTGTGGAGGTCAAGACTCCTGGAATGGGTCATACTTGTCCCTCAGAGGGCCGTTGCATGCGACCGGTGATGCTGGCGATGACATTGCGGACGCCGCAGTATCTTCTTCCCCAAGAGCCCCCTCCTCTCTGTTGGTTACTGTTGACTCCACAGGTACATTCTGGTAATAACCGTAGAAACATCTCTCTGCGTCCTCGTAGCGTCCCCGGTCTAGCCACACCCTCTCACTGTCCGGATGAAGGAAGTAACAGACTCCTCCCACTGACATGGCCACACCTTCCTCATCTGTGACGTCAGCAGGCTCCTCCTCCTCCTGAATGGTGAGCAGAGAGTGATAGACTTCGGCCTTCCCCTGTGAGACCATGGCTGCTTCTTCTAACACTTCCTCCTCTTCCATAAGACTCTGTGGGTGGTCTCCAATACCCCTGGAGTTTGAGTGAGCGTTAGGGTTGGTACGTGAGGTGGAGGTTCCACCATCCAGGTTGTTGCAGGTATGAGAGCGGTTGTTGCCGTAGAGGTTCTGGTAGAAGGCGGCCTCGGCCCGGTCGTAAAGAGGCTTCTGCAGCCACACGTGCCTCAGCAGCTCCACGGGGAGACAGGGCAGACCGTTCATCAGCTGGCCAGGGGCCTGGGCCGAGGTCAATGGGGATGCCGCCTGGGGGGTCTGGGCCAGGGACAGGTACCCCTCGTCTGGTGTGGCGGCGCTGTTTGCGGGGAGGGCCAGGAAATCTGGGGCTGCTGGCTGCAGCAGGGGCTCTGCAAAAACACAATGCTCTTCAGATACTATGGTTGGAGGGATGATTGGGTGGTTCGGGCCAGGGGGTGAGGGTGAGGGTTGAGGCGAGGTGGGGTGGTTGTCAGCAACCAGGGCAGAGAGCGAGGGTGAGCTGCTTGGCCATGTCTTCGCACCGTTGGCAGAGCGTGCCAACCAGCACTGATACAGACTCTCAGCCTGCTCATACACACCGCGGTCAAACCACACAGATTCACACTCAGACCGCATGCCGAGCAGGACCATGCTGGGGGAGTCAAGGACAGGGGCGTGGCTACTGTCCCCCTGGCCAGGTGGTGAAGGCGGATGCATCTCCACGGCAATGGATGCTGGGTGGTTGTCGGGTTGAGCGGAGCGTTTCCGACGGCGACGGCTCTTCCCACTGCGTTTCCGGTTGCCATCTCCATTCATGCTGCTGCTCTCTGGGGAGGACAAAGAGACACCACCCCTGTTCCTCTGACCCCCCTCTGCCACCTCATTGGTACAGTCCACCTGGCAGTGGTTGGGAGGGAGATCAGGATCAGACTGATCCATTGCTGAACACGGGGGGTTCCACTGAGACAGCATCTTTGATCCGAAGCAGAGAAAGAGGGAGAAAGGGACAGGCTAGAGGGTTAGTTACACAGAGGAGAGAAGTTTAGAGAGACAGATAAATTGATCCATTGGACTCTGCCATTTTTGCTTTGTAATGGATCAATCCCAGAATGCATTGAGGCATGCAGGAAGAGAAAGGAAAAGAACAGACAAAGAGCCAGATCCAGCAGACCAAGGTCGGATGAATGATGAACTGAACGATGTTCACTTCACCGGTTGTGTTCGAAGAGCACAAACAGGAGAAAACATCTTCAAAGTGTTCACCAAGGAGTACAGGCTAGTGCCTCCGTTTCACAAGTTTTACTCCTATTTCATGCCTTCTGAACACAACCCCTCATGTCCAATGTTATATTCTGGAGTTCTTAGAATTCTCATACGTCGGAGGGTAGCCAATAGTAGATGTCTCTGGATAAACAGCCTCTATTCAGGTCCACTTATATTCTTTATATGGCAACCAATAGATGCCATCATGGCCAACTAAATAACTTGAATCACAAGCAAATGCCAATATACACTGCTCAAAAAAATAAAGGGAACTCCAAGTCAATCACACTTCTGTGAAATCAAACTGTCCACTTAGGAAGCAACACTGATTGACAATAAATTTCACATGCTGTTGTGCAAATGGAATAGACAACAGGTGGAAATTATAGGCAATTAGCAAGACACCCCCAATAAAGGAGTGGTTCTGCAGGTGGTGACCACAGACCACTTCTCAGTTCCTATGCTTCCTGGCTGATGTTTTGGTCACTTTTGAATGCTGGCGGTGCTTTCACTCTAGTGGTAGCATGAGACGGAGTCTACAACCCACACAAGTGGCTCAGGTAGTGCAGCTCATCCAGGATGGCACATCAATGCGAGCTGTGGCAAGAAGGTTTGCTGTGTCTGTCAGCGTAGTGTCCAGAGCATGGAGGCGCTACCAGGAGACAGGCCAGTACATCAGGAGACGTGGAGGAGGCCGTAGGAGGGCAACAACACAGCAGCAGGACCGCTACCTCCGCCTTTGTGCAAGAAGGAGCAGGAGGAGCACTGCCAGAGGCCTGCAAAATGACCTCCAGCAGGCCACAAATGTGCATGTGTCTGCTCAAACGGTCAGAAACAGACTCCATGAGGGTGGTATGAGGGCCCGACGTCCACAGGTGGGGGTTGTGCTTACAGCCCAACACCGTGCAGGACGTTTGGCATTTGCCAGAGAACACCAAGATTGGCAAATTCGCCACTGGCGCCCTGTGCTCTTCACAGATGAAAGCAGGTTCACACTGAGCACATGTGACAGACGTGACAGAGTCTGGAGACGCCGTGGAGAACATTCTGCTGCCTGCAACATCCTCCAGCATGACCAGTTTGGCGGTGGGTCAGTCATGGTGTGGGGTGGCATTTCTTTGGGGGGCCGCACAGCCCTCCATGTGCTCGCCAGAGGTAGCCTGACTGCCATTAGGTACCGAGATGAGATCCTCAGACCCCTTGTGAGACCATATGCTGGTGCGATTGGCCCTGGGTTCCTCCTAATGCAAGACAATGCTAGACCTCATGTGGCGTGTGGAGTGTGTCAGTAGTTCCTGCAAGAGGAAGGCATTGATGCTATGGACTGGCCCGCCCGTTCCCCAGACCTGAATCCAATTGAGCACATCTGGGACATCATGTCTCGCTCCATCCACCAACGCCACGTTGCACCACAGACTGTCCAGGAGTTGGCGGATGCTTTAGTCCAGGTCTGAGAGGAGATCCCTCAGGAGACCATCCGCCACCTCATCAGGAACATGCCCAGGCGTTGTAGGGAGGTCATACAGGCACGTGGAGGCCACACACACTACTGAGCCTCATTTTGACTTGTTTTAAGGACATTACATCAAAGTTGGATCAGCCTGTAGTGTGGTTTTCCACTTTAATTTTGAGTGTGACTCCAAATCCAGACCTCCATGGGTTGATAAATTTGATTTCCATTGATAATTTTTGTGTGATTTTGTTGTCAGCACATTCAACTATGTAAAGAAAAAAGTAGTTAATAAGAATAGTTCATTCATTCAGATCTAGGATGTGTTATTTTAGTGTTCCCTTTATTTTTTTGAGCAGTATATATATATATATATATCTCAAAATATGCATATTCTGCATGCAAACTGAAAAAGTTGCTCCATAACCTTAAAGGGCAGAAAATAAAATATGATCACTCAGCAAGTTTGCTGGGGGGGCGTTGTTGAATGAATGACGTGATAACAGGAACAGCACTGGAATGATAAATCAGATCTAATGCAGGTAGGACCAACCTCACAATGTTGAGCATCCCGAGTTGCACCCTATTCCCTTTATAGTGCATTAAGGCTCTGGTCAAAAGTAGTGTACTATAAAGGGAATAGGGTGCAATTTGGGACACATTCTGCATGTACTGTGTACACATCATATAATCCTAGATTCTATACAGTAGACTACACAACATAAACTGCCACAGCAAAGACTTGAGTTATTAGCAGTCCAGGATGAAGCTGTGGTTTTGATGGCGGGCAAATCATGCATAATTCATACCATAGTGAAAAAGGAAACACATTTCCTTATAGCCATCTAGATGTGTTTTTTTCCCCCAATCGTTTTTTAGTACTACTAATAGAAACAACTTGGCTGTAGTTGGCTGTAGTCCTATTAACAATATATATTAGAGATTATTTTGATTGTTAAAATTATTCACATCTTGATAGTTTGGCCGTTAAGAAAATGATTTCCTGCATGATATGCATGTAAAACACCTTATAGTTGGCCTATATATCAAATAAAATAAACGAATGTAACTCACCTTCCTTGGTGAGTGTGTGAGACCAAACAACTTTCGTGATTAGAATGCGCAACACGTTATTTTCATCCATTCCGCCGCGAGCCATGAACTAAGCAAACAAACATTATAATACTGCATACCGGCCTACCGGGAAATCAACACCTTGGGAATAGGCTACAGCATAGGCGTGTACAGAAGGCCTAAATATAAAAGTGTGACAGCCTCAAGAATTGGCTAAACGTGCCTTTGGTTCCTCGTGGCACATACGGATTGGGGCCGGGGGACTATTTTAAGACTGCGTGATTGCAAAGAAAAAAATATAAACGTTGTGTCACTCAATTAATAATCAATAACCTAAACCACATTTTACTAAACGTATGACAAAGAAAGACTAATGTAATAGGCTACTCACTTCTCCAATTCTTGAGAGCATATAACAAGGGGACAGAGACATAAGAGGTTGTTATTTGAGACAGTGTTAAAAAACACATTGAAACATTGTATCAACAGCGGTGTTATTCCTTTGATGGCCATGTTACAATGTAACAATTTAACGTCACCGGCTAACTGTCACTGATATAACATACGTCATGTCGACATCTTCCGTCGCTCTCAAGACATTGAGGCAGGTGGTGCCACTTCCAAATTGAAGCATTTGTAAACTAAAACGTCATAGCCACCCGTCTAGATTCATTAGCAATGAATTTCTGAAAAATTACGTATTTTCTGATGTCTGAATATCGCAGCTTCTGTTGATATTCATATTTAGCCGGTCGGGCCCGACTTGGACGCTCATGGCTGTCCCAACATTTATTTTCTTGACCGTTTACATTAGCTCTCCCTTACACCAAACAATTTGACTAGCGGCTACCATGTTCATTACCCGGTTGGAAAAGCGAGCTGTCAGTTACTTACTGTTCTGTATTTCGATAGTTAACGGGTCCGGTGTTCCTCGTGTGCTTGTTCAGTTAGGAGCCTAGAACAGAAAGGGAGAACAGAATAAGCGTCCACCGAAGGGGTGTGGGGACAAGGGGGAAGGGCCCTGTTTTTTAAACGCCCGGTTGATTCACATATATCCTACTGAAAATATTTTAGGATTATAATATTATTAAAGTCTGGAACAGTGTGTAGTCAATTTAGCTTTTATTAATTTGTTCAATCAGTTTCCCAGGATTGGTATACTCCCATTCAACACGCACTGCGCTTGCACATGACAGAATAAGGAACTGTTTAATAAAACGTAATTTCTTCCGCCAGCAGGGGTCACTTGATTTCAGAGACTGGGACCGCTCAAAATCATGTCACATTGATTTTTTTGTTTGTCTGGAATAAAAAAATGTTGGGATAGTTTTCAAAGTAAATAAATAACAAATGCAGAAAACCTAAGGAAGGTGAATTGTATGTAACATCTGTAACTTGATAGGCCACACTTTAGAAGAATGGAAATGTACTTTTAGTACATTAATGTACAGTACCACTCAAATACATTGTAAGTAATTTCCAATATCATACTATGTGCAGGCTCTATAAGGACCATCTGAATTAACAAAGTGTGAATGTACAGCACCTGTTCATAGCCATCCATTTGGACCAGATAGGTACAACATTCTTTTAATAACAAAAACTGAAAATACCAATGAATTCACTTTAATATTTCAAATGAACATTGATAAATTATGAAGATAACTGGATTAGCGCTGATTTGACGCATCTTGCTGTATTCTTCACAATCACTATGTGTCCTTGAACAACTCCTCCAGTCAGATTTGTAGTTAGATTAGGCTCCAACCGTAACAAAGTTGAAGACTGAAGTGGTTTCTGTGGGCGTTGGGCAGAGACCAACCAAAAATTCTACATTTCCTGAATCAGTTACTATGGGCCAAAACGACTTCACTTCCTATTTTCTGTGGCCGTAGGCGCCGACTTCCTGCCCAGCTCCCTGGCCCTCTCAGTTGCAGTCTCCACAGCGGTCATGGTGGCGGCCCTCACACCCCCCTGCTCCATGGCATGAAGCCCGAAGATAGTGGTGCCTCCTGGTGTACACACCTCCGAACGCAGTTGGGCTGGATGCTTCCCTGAGTCCCTCAACAACTGGCCTGCCCCCTAGAACAGAGAAGAACATTACACATGAACAGAGATACAGAAGTACCTATGCTAATATAATACAAATGAGGGCTGTTTTATGAAACCAAAAACTCACCAATACAGTCTGAGCTGCGATGCTATGGGCCAGAGCACTGGGCATGCCCATCTTCACCGCTCCCTCAGCCAGCGCCTCTGCAAACAGATACACCTGCAGGGCCAAGGACTCTCTGTTATAACCAGAACAACGTTACCCCTTCCAGTTTTGTCTTCTCCATCCCATCCCTCTCCCTCCCTCCATCTCTCCTTTCTTCACCTCCATCCCTCTATCCAACTACTTCTCTGATAGAGTTCAGTGTGTCAAATCGGAGGGCCTGTTGTCCGGACCTCTGGCAGTCTCTATGGGGGTTCCACAGGGTTCAATTCTCGGGCCGACTCTCTTCTCTGTATACATCAATGATGTCGCTCTTGCTGCTGGTGATTCTCTGATCCACCTCTACGCAGACGACACCATTCTGTATACATCTGGCCCTTCCTTGGACACTGTGTTAACTAACCTCCAGATGAGCTTCAATGCCATACAACTCTCCTTCCGTGGCCTCCAACTGCTCTTAAACACAAGTAAAACTAAATGCATGCTCTTCAACCGATCGCTGACCTCACCTTCCCACCCGTCCAGCATCACTACTCTGGACGGTTCTGACTTAGAATATGTGGACAACTACAAATACCTAGGTGTCTGGCTAGACTGGAAATTCTCCTTCCAGACTCACATTAAGCATCTCCAACCCAAAATTAAATTTAGAATTGGCTTCCTATTTCCCAACAAAGCATCCTTCACTCATGCTGCCAAACATACCATCGTAAAACTGACCATCCTACCGATCCTCGACTTCGGCAATGTCATTTACAAAATAGCCTCCAACACTCAGACTGCATCCAATTTGTTGAGTTATCACAGTGCCATCCATTTTGTCACCAAAGCCCAATATATTACCCACCACTGCGACCTGTACGCTCTCGTTGGCTGGCCCTTGCTTCATACTCGTCGCCAAACCCACTGGCTCCATGTCATCTACAAGTCTTTCCTAGGTAAAGCCCAGCCTCATCTTAGCTCACTGGTCACCATAGCAGCACCCACCTGTAGCACGCGCTCCAGCAGGTATATCTCACTGGTCACCCCCAAAGCCAATTCCTCCTTTGGGCGCCTTTGCTTCCAGTTCTCTGCTGCCAATGATTGGAATGAACTGCAAAAATCACTGAAGCTGGAGACTCATATCTCCCTCACTAACTTTAAGCACCAGCTGGCAGAGCAGCTCACAGATCACTGCACCTGTACATAACCCATCTGTAAATAGTCCAGTCAACTACCTCATCCTCATACTGTATTTATTTATCTTGTTCCTTTGCACCCCAGTATCTCTACTTGCACATTCATCTTCCGCACATCTATCACTCCAGTGTTTAATTGGTATATTGTAATTACTTCGCCACCATGGCCTATTTATTGCCTTACCTCCCTTATCTTACCTCATTTGCACACACTGTATATAGACTTGTTCTACTGTATGTTTGTTTATTCCATGTGTAACTCTGTGTTGTTGTATGTGTCGAACTGCTTTGCTTTATCTTGGCCAGGTCACAGTTGTAAATGAGAACTTGTTCTCAACTAGCCTACCTGGTTAAATAAAGTAAAATAAAAAAAATCCCTACCTTCCCTCCATCCTTCTCTTTCCTCCTTGATCCAATTCACATTTACATTTCAGTAGACACTCTTATCCATAGCGACTTACAATGAGTGAAAATTCAATAGATTAGGCTCTTCAAACTCAACTCTGGACCTTGAAGCCAGTTCCACTGCACTTTTTCAATTGTTGCCCTCCAGTCAGGGACTGACTTAGACCTAGAACTAGAGGTCGACCGATTATGATTTTTCAACGCAGATACCGATACCGATTATTGGAGGACCAAAAAGGCAGATACCGATTAATTGGACGATTTTTAAAATGTATTTGTAATAATGACAATTACAACAATACTGAATGAACACTTATTTTAACTTAATATAATACATCAATAAAATCAATTTAGCCTCAAATAAATCATGAAACATGTTCAATTTGGTTTAAATAATGCAAAAACAAAGTGTTGGAGAAGAAAGTAAAAGTGCAATATGTGCCATGTAAGAAAGCGAACGTTTAAGTTCCTTGCTCAGAACATAAGAACATATGAAAGCTGGTGGTTCCTTTTAACATGAGTCTTCAATATTCCCAGGTAAGAAGTTTTAGGTTGTAGTTATTATAGGAATTATAGGACTATTTCTCTCTATACGATTTGTATTTCATATACCTTTGACTATTGGATGTTCTTATAGGCACTTTAGTATTACCAGTGTAACAGTATAGCTTCCGTCCCTCTCCTCGCTCCTACCTGAGCTCGAACCAGGAACACATCGACAACAGCCACCCTCGAAGCAGCGTTACCCATGCAGAGCAAGGGGAACAACTACTCCAAGTCTCAGAGCGAGTGACGTTTGAAACGCTATTAGCGCTGACCCCGCTAACTAGCTAGCCATTTCACGTCGGTTACACCAGCCTAATCTCGGGAGTTGATAGGCTTGAAGTCATAAAGCATTGCGAAGAGCTGCTGGCAAAACGCACGAAAGTGCTGTTTGAATGAATGCTTACGAGCCTGTTGGTGCCTACCATCGCTCAGTCAGACTGCTCTATCAAATCATAGACTTAATTATAACATAATAACACACAGAAATACGAGCCTTAGGTCATTAATATGGTTGAATCCGGAAACTATCATTTCGAAAACAAAACGTTTATTCTTTCAGTGAAATACGGAACTGTTCCGTATTTTATCTAACGGATGGCATCCCTAAGTCTAAATATTGCTGTTACATTGCACAACCTTCAATGTTATGTCATAATTGCGTAGAATTCTGGCAAATTAGTTCGCAATGAGCCAGGCGGCCCAAACTGTTGCATATACCCTGACTCTGCGTGCAATAAACGCAAGAGAAGTGACACAATTTCACCTGGTTAATATTGCCTGCTAACCTGGATTTCTATTAGCTAAATATGCAGGTTTAAAAATATATACTTCTGTGTATTGATTTTAAGAAAGGCATTGATGTTTATGGTTAGGTACACGGAGCAACGACAGTACTTTTTCGCGGATGCGCACCGCATCGATTATATGCAACGCGGGACACGCTAGATAAACTAGTAATATCATCAACCATGTGTAGTTATAACTAGTGATTATGATTGATTGATTGATTGTTTTTATAAGATAAGTTTAATGCTAGCTAGCAACTTACCTTGGCTTCTTACTGCATTCGCGTAACAGGCAGGCTCCTCGTGAGGCAGGTGGTTAGAGCGTTGGACTAGTTAACCGTAAGGTTGCAAGATTGAATCCCTGAGCTGACAAGGTAAAAATCTGTCGTTCTGCCACTGAACAAGGCAGTTAACCCACCGTTCCTAGGCCGTCATTGAAAATAAGAATGTGTTCTTAACTGACTTGCCTAGTTAAATAAAGGTGTAAAAAAAAAATATATATATATATATAGTTTTTTTAAATCGGCAAAATCGGCGTCCAAAATTACCGATTTCCGATTGTTATGAAAACTTGAAATCGGCACTAATTAATCGACCATTCCAATTAATCGGTCGGCCTCTACCTAGGACACCAAGTGTGTGCAATTAATTATCAGGTAGAACAGAAAACCAGCAGGCTCTGGAACTCGTAGGGTAAGAGTTGAATATCCTTGGTTAGGCCATCCCTCCTCCCACTCACAAAGGCCACCCCGCTGCCACTGAGCCCAGTGTGGATGTCTATCCAGGCCTCGGGCCCCTCCTCCACCAGGCCACAGTGTTGAAGCAGCGAGCGGAGCAGATCCCCATCCTCCTGCCGCGCCCGCGTCCCCCGCGAGAACAATAGTGCCCCTTGCTGGACCAGACAGGGAAGGTTAGGCATCAGTCTCAAAACCACCGTGTCAAATGGCAGGAGCTGGAGGAGAGGGGGGAGGGAGATGAAAGAAGGAGGGCGAGAGGGGAGGGACATGAGAGAAGGAGGGCGAGAGGGACAGCGGTGTTCGGATGGATGGAGGAGGAAGAAGAAGAGAAGAAAGAGGGCATGTGACAGAGACCAAAAGACAAATGTATACAATTATGGTCTTTTGCTTTATTGCTAAAAATGTTCTTGTCTTTTTCTTGTCTGCAAAGAAAATCGCCAGGAATGTCTATCAGATATCTGATCAACCAATCAAGCAACTCATGTTACTCAGGTTACTAAGCAATAGTTTAAAAACTCTCTCATCTGGACTCACCCCCTGAAGCGTTGCCAAGGTTACACCTGCTGCCACGGAGACGATGATGTGTTTCGGGGTGACGTGGTCTGTAATCTCACTGAGAATGCTTGTGACGAGGTGTGGTTTGACCGCCACGAACACCAAGTCACAGCTACTGACCAGCTCTGCATTGGAGTGGGTGACAGCCACCCCCAACTCCTGAAATAAAATGAAAACAGAGGTGAATGGTAACTCTGCGCACTGTGCATAACACACACACACACACACACACACACACACACACACACACACACACACACACACACACACACACACACACACACACACACACACACACACACACACACACACACACACACACACACACGTAGAGCAATAGATTCATCAATGCAAATACAGTGATTGACATCAGCTGACGGGGGTGGAGAGAAAAGAAGTGTGTGTGGAAAAAAAGAGGAGATATGTGTACCTGAAAGCGACCAAAGTTCCTTGCGGAGGGTGCGCTCACTTTAACATTGGTGGGAGGGACATCTCCTGCAATTAAACATCCTGCAAGTTTTTGGGGGCAAGTAAAGAGTCACACACACACCAGGGTTGGGGTCAATTCGAATTGAAGGCAGTCAATTCTAATTGAAGGCAGTTAATTCAGGAAGTAAACTGAAATTCCAATTCAATATTTGAAAAAAGGGCATCTACTTTCAATGACTTCTCAATTAACTGAAAAGGAGAAGCTATTTATGTAAGAAGTTTTTACAGATTGGAATTTTATATTCAAATCACTTCCTGAATTGACCGACTTCAATTCTAATATACCCCAACCCTGACACACACACTAGATTACCTTGGCTATCCTATAGGCCATGTTACCCAGATGAAGACACACACACTATATTCTCCCTGTTGACCTACCAGACTGCAGGACTCCCTTGGCTATCCCGTAGGCCATGTTGCCTGCCCCGATGAAGCCGATTCTCAGGTTAGAGTCCATCTCAGGAGGCGTCTCTGGGTCTGTCTTGATCTGCATGGAGGGCAAAGATAAATCCCTAGTCATACCAATGAACCATAACAGGGGCATCAATGATTATAATGACATGGTCGCTTGCGTCTCAAATGGCACACTATAAAGTGTACTACTTTAGATATGGGCTCATAGTGGGGCGGCAGGTAGCCTAGTGGTTAAAGTGTTGGGACAGTAAGGTTGCTTGTTTGAATGCCTGAGCCGGCAAAGTGGAAAAATCTGCCATTCTGCCCTTGAGCAAGGCAGTTAACCCCCACAACAAATGCTCCCCGGGTGCTGATGACGTCGATTAAGGCAGCTCCCGCACCTCTCTGATTCAGAGGGGTTGGGTTAAATGCGGAAGACACATTTCGGGTTAAATGCATTCAGTTGTGCAGCTGACTAGGTATCCCCCTTTCCCTTAGGGTTCGGGTCAAAAGTAGTGCACTGTATAGGGAATACAGTGCCAGGGCACAGACAAAATAATCATGGGCTTGACATCTGGGAAATGGTAAGAAATCAAATTAGTCCATTGCCTACAATGACATCCACAGTAGAATGATCATGCAACGATTGAGCAGCAGTTGCTTCTTCTTCGGAATCTTCTGTCTCTTCGTCATGCACTATAAACTTATGCCTATTCCGAATACGAACAGGGCCGCTGTTGGTGCCATGCGAGCGGCTCCATGTTTCAGATTCATCCATGATTGATTGCATCGTGGTTGCATATTGTGGGAAACGGGTAAGTTTCACTGTTTGCTGGTTGTTATTCCAGCTATAATACGATGTCTTGAGAACTTTCCATCGGTGCCGTATCTGGTCAATTGATCTGTGATACCCGGCCTGTTTCATTCTCTTCTCTGCTACCTTGAACAACTTCAGGTTTCGAACCTTTCGACCGTCCAAGTGCTTCGCTATGTCCAGCTCCCTTAAAACTTTTAACATGTATTCAGTCTCCTCCGAGTCCCAGAAGTATTTTTTCATGGCAGCCATTTTTTACTCTGAGTTTTTTAGGCTGTGATATGTAGTGATCAAATTATAATATTGATCTGTCCGAATATTCCGAATGGATCTCGATCGGATGCTTTGCTGGTGTCGTCACTAGTTACCAAAGCCACAAAGTCATAAACCCCGCCTATTTCGAAAATGTATCTTCTTAAAATCTGATTTTAAACCTAACCCTAATCTTAAACACACTGCTAACCTTATGCCCAATCCTAACCTTAAATTAAGACCAAAAATTAAATTTTTGTTTAAATTAATATTAAAGATATAGGCTGTTGACTTTGTGGCTGTGGTAACTAGTGGAAACACTTTACTGCCGGAACAATAACAAATTAACTTCCGGTTTTAGCCTTCATAATAAAAGCCCTCATATAGGCCATAAACCATTATTTTATTAAACGTTTCAATAACACGTTAAGAAAACTGATTTGATAAATACCTATTGGTCAATATGTTACGATATTGGTATAATAAGAAAAATTGAACAATGTTAACACAAAAAAAAATGTATATATTTTTAGACATCCCTCATTCAGACCTCTTGGTGTAAGAGCTAATCTCCTGACAAATGTATGGCCACATTAGAGATACATATTTCCCACAGATCACACAGACCCACAAAGAATGTGAAAACAACTCAAGCATTGATAAACTCCCATATCTGTTAGGCGAAATACCGCAGTGTGAAATCACAGCAGCAAGATTTGTGGCCACGAAAAAGGGCAACCAGAGAAGCACAAACCAATATTTATCTTCCCCTACTATTCGTGCTACAACTATTTCCACATTGTAAAAACATGTACATAGCTGATAATACAACTCTTGAAATGTCTAAAACATTTACGAGTGCAATATTTAAGCAATAAGGCACGAGGGTGTGTGGTATATGGCCAAAAAATATACCATGGCTAAGGGCTGTTCTTAGGCAATACGCAATTCAGGGCTCGAACCACCCAGTTAATAATTACTGTTAAACTATAATAGTTTTTTGTTGTTGTTGCTGATTTGTGTTCTCACTTTTGTTTGTTTATTTCACTCGCTTTGGCAACGTAAACACGTTTCCCATGCCAATAAAGCCCCTTTGAATTCAATTGCTAACTAGGTGTTGGACTGACAGACACAGGGGCCGTGGTTTTGAGTCCCAGTCACTTCTGACAGTACTAACACAAATCGTCGGGCTCACACACGCGTGCTTTTACAACTAGAACCACAACCACATCAAGCTGATAGCTACTACAGCTCAACATTTTAACTAACTAGGTAGCTAGCTAGCCTATGATTCAAATTGACGTCACTTTATTTGAGATATATATGCATTATACAGTTGCCTAGTTATGGTTACCTTCAATCAAATCCAGGGATTTTGTAGAGGCTTTGAGCTCAGCTGACTCACGAGTTTTCCTGTCTGAGCACGTTGCTGCACATTATCTGATCTGTATATCATCTCAACCTCAGTCCTATGTACCATAAAGGACACATATGATGGAAAGATCTACGAATCTGCCAAACTCAAAGGGACAATTGGCCAATCATCAAACAAGAAGTCAACCTGTTCCTGGTTGTGTATCTCGCGAGATCCAGAAAGACGCTGATCCGATTGGCTGTTTCATGTACCATTTAAAACAGATGAATGTGGCTGTAAGAATTGAAAGGGTTCTCATTCAAATCAGCTGGGTTTGGCTCATCAGAATCAACGAAGGATTGTACCCGCGGAAATCCGACGAAAGAACAGAAGTACTAATACATTTTGAGGTAATTTAGCATAACTTTTGAATTTGGTAGTCTGTTATTACGATTTTGCTTTGCTTCAATGGTTGTTTTTAAGCAAATAGTTTATTTTCATTAACTTCTGACTTTTTAAAATGGAAAATAAAACATGCACACGGTAGTATCGCCTGTTTAGTTCAATGCAATGATTCCAAATAATATTTTACCCTTTGCAAGTCCGGCCACACCGCCTGTCACCTGTGCAGTGCAGGTTCAGAGAGGGCGTTGCATCTGACATTTACATTTGTTTGAGTCGAAGTCGGTCCATAGTGAATTGAATAACATATGCCCCTCATAATAAAAAGCAGTGGGCTTTAATTCCCGGTTGTCTACGCTAGTTTCTCGCTGAGCTAAAGCTCAGGCATTTTAATGGAGAGTTAATGCACGTCTTCAGCTGTTAGGTCAAGTCAACCAAGTCAATCAACCAAGCGTGTTTTACCCAACCACCATTGCTCAACTTGTCTGTCACTGACATTGCAAGTTTGAATGTACACATTCAAACTTCATGTGTACATATCCTCCCTGTGTAGCCTACTTTCTCCAGCACTCAGATGGCTCGGCTGATGATGGGCCTTATACTGCTGTTGGCCTCCCGGTGTGGTCCAGTGAGCGGTTTATTTGACTGGTTGAAGCAGACGCAGCCAGGGGCTCCAGCCCTCGCCCCTTCACTGGTCCCTGGACTACCTGAGGGAGATGCCCAACCGTTCGAGATGACGGTAGCCGATGAAAAGTTCCTAGCAGAGGCAAAAAATATGGAGCTCAGCCTGTTGGACAGCTGTCATTACCGGGTAATGTGATGGACAGTATTATTCTCTACACAACATTAATCAGGTCTTCTCGCTTAGATAACAGAATCTGTTTCAACCATTATGAATATGGTCTATGAACCCTTGGCTGAGCAGTAATGCATGATGATGCATCCTACTGTTATTCTTTCCCAAAGAGAGCTTGGGCTATATGTCCACCTAACAACTATTATTTATTTATTTATTTCACCAGGCAGTGACACTGAAGCATAATGGCTTTATAGGCATGTTCATGGGCATCACAGCACCTTGGAGAAGATGCAGGGCAGATCCACTCATCAGTTTAATGCATGTCTTTAAAACAAACTGACTTCATATTGATTATCTCCTATCATCAGCCAGTAGAAAGTCTGTCCCTCTCCCTCCAGGTGGTTGCCCAGCTGAAGTCGACCTGCGCTAGCCTATCAGAGGAGCAGCTGGCCAAACTGGGCGTTGTCCTGTTCAACTGCCAGGCAGAGGTGGAGGGGCGTAGGACGTACCCCTGCACTGAGGACATGGTACGCTCTGAGATGTATAATTTGTTCCAGCTAAAAGATATCTAGAAACTATTTTTTTTTTTTTAATCAAATGTTTTGGGAGGCAAGTTGTTTGAATATTAGAATGTTAATACAGTTCTGTCCTAATCACTGATGTTAGAGGACTTGATGGGTTGAAGGCAGAATTGTTAGTGAGTGACATATTTTCATATTGGAAGGCTCTGTCCTCTTCCCCAGTCTGAATCTGGGTCATTTGTATTAGGGCATACTGCAAAAAATAGTTTTTAAATTATTTGTAACGGGAAAAACAGTTTATTGGAGAACTTCAGGTAGTGTCTCCCGCTTCACTTGGTTCTGTTTCATTTTGTACCTGAGCTCGACCCAGTTTGCATGCACAGCACTGAAGCTGATTTCAGTGTCTCTACAGTATGTTCACCCTCTTCTCCTGCCAGTCCCTAAAGCAGTGCACAGCAGACATGGACTCGGACACGTGGAATGCTTACCACATAGTCAGCAACCGGGCACGCTCAGTGTGTTACGCCACCCGTCAGCAGCACTTCCGCCGCAGGGCCGAGCTCACCGTCAACGCGCTGATCTCTACAGCAACAAGCCAACTGGACGCCATGAAGGACCTGAAGGTAAGTTGTCTTTTTGTCAATCTCTCCCTTGTTCTGTCCCCCCCTTCTCGCTCTCACTCTTTTTTCCCCTTCTATTTCAAAGGGAGAGGTGTGTTTTTCTTTCTCTGTTTTCTGTCATAATATGGGGACTTGAATGGCTCTGCTGTGTTATACAACAGGAGGGTCAGCTGGAGCTGAAGGATCTGACTTCGGCCTCCCTGGAGAGGCTGCTGGAGGGTCACAGTGCCCTGGTGGCCCAGCAGGGGGCTCTGTGGGAGGGCCAGGAGCAGCTGGAGACCTCGCTCTCGTCTAACCTGGAGCGTCTGGGCCAGGAGAAGGCCCTCATTGCCTCAGGACAGGAACTGGTGGCCCAGCTCATCCAGGGAATCACACACAGGATGGGTAAGAGGAGATGCATGCACAAATACACACACTGTTTATTCTCTATTTCACAGCCTTAATCCACGATAATACCAATTATTTTTTATAACTAAACCAAGATAGACCACAGCCTGTCGTTTCCAGTGGAAACAAATGAGTCATAGTGGGCAGAACAAGCAGGTGAGCAGAGCCAAGCACGAGCTAGCGAGATCCTATTAGCGCATTCTAGCATGCATCTGCATATTTCCGTTAGGGAATGCCTACTCTGAAGTGCGTGTGTGCAATAACTAAATTTGTCTTTGCCCTCCTAAACAAGGTGATTTTAAAAGAAATAACTTTTGCAAAGGGTAAAGTCTACAAACCTTAGTCCACTCTGTTCATAACAGATTGTAGGTTTGCAAACAGAACTGTATTGAGAATGTTTAATCTATGAGAAAATGTGGAGAATGTCGGCCAAAATCCAGCTTGTTCCATCTTCTCCCGCTGCTAGCAAGCACTCACTACCATATTTGGTAGTGAGTGGAAAAGCCAAGCGGGTGCTTCATTTATACATCCAGTGAAATATCTGTCATTGTTCTATCTGTGATGATAACACTTGTTCACTCCTAGCACTTTCTCTCTCACATGCTCTTATGTGACGTTGCTCTCTTTCTCAACACTGTTTGGTCTCTTTTTGCTCTGTGCGCTCACTGACTCCTTACAAAAATGCTTGTGAGATCATGTTCACTTCATGTCCCCTATCTCCCTTCTAGAGAATGTTAGTGAGCAGCTAAAGGATCAAGGGTCAGAGGTGCAGGAGGGTCACAAGGCCATTCTGAATGACCTTGCTGAGGTCAGTGGGCACGCAAAGGACATCTATAGCAAAATAGGTAAGATGCGCATGCACACACCATGCAAAAGCAATGTGTATGTTCATCACACTAACTTGTAATTTGGGATAAATCTACTGATTCTAGATAAATGCAATGAATGATCTGTATTTGTTTGCAAATGCTACTTATTAATTTAATTACATGTGTTTGACAGCTTGAGATGCATCGCAAGATACATTATCTAAGTTTTGAGGTCTTTGGGACAATTTTATTAATTTGTTAAATACTTTAAACTGCATTCTAATGTTGACTGCTTAAAGAAAACATCAAGCGAAGTGCTTTATGCATGCTCTGTTTTTGGGTCTCGGGGGCTGCCTGAGTGGAAATTTGAAATGGAAGTTATGGAACTCCCTACGTGGTTCCTTTTATGGGGAAAAGTCCTCAATGAAACTGACATTAGGCTAAATGTGGAGAATTATACGTTTGCCTCTGTTGGCCATCAAGTAGTCTATTAATGTATATGCCATTGTAGGCTGCCATTTGATACAATAATTATGTTGAAATGACTATCACTGGAGTCATTGCAAATAAATTTGTGCCACTTGTGTAGCCTATCTGGAGCTGGCAAACAATTTAATAAATGGCCTAAAACTTCAGTTTATTGTTGTAGCCTTGTGGTGTTTTGAACGTATTAGATTGACAGTAAATCAGATTAGGCTACAGGTAAAATAAACACTGGCTGCTGTTGACATTCATATACATATTATTCATTTTTAATTGAGTGACTGTAATAATGACCACATCCTCAGTAGCCTATTCCAGCAGGCTATTGGGGAACACAAGCACTTCTTATTGTGAAATCGCCTTGTATTTCATGTTGAATAAATTAGTCTGGTCATTTGAACTAGGCATTCTGCTAAATCGTTCAGTTTACATCTTGTCTAGGCTACTGTAGACTAAAAAATGAGACGTAGGCCTATCGGGCTATAGGCTCCATGTCTTTATCTAAGCAAACTATGACAATGTAATTGCAGTCAAAAAAACAAATTTTAGTCTGTAGCCTGTCAATTGAAATAAGTCAATCTCGCAAATGGGCCACTTTTATAACGGATTGTAGTCTTAACATCTGGCACATAATAACGGCACAATTGCCAGATAATAGCCTAATATGAGTTGTATTTTATTTTATGTTCATCCAAGTGTTTCTTGCTGAGAGATTTCGAGATCCTCTATCCAACTTGCATCACTCAAACTCTCCAATCATATTTATCTATAGTTATGCACAAAGGGGATTTATTTACAACTATTAACCTGGTTCGAGCCCTGAATGCTGGTTGTCAGAAAGCCGTGGTATATCAGACCAAATACCACGGGTATGACAACATTACACCGTTCTAATTACGTTGGTAACCAGTTTTATAATAGCAATAAGGCACCCCGGGGGTTTATGATATATGGCCAATGTACCACGGCTAACGGCTGTATCCAGGCACATTGCATTTAACATTGGCCATATACCGTGCCTTATTGCTTAATCATGGCAAATGAGTTAAATCAACATCCATTGATAGAAAAATCTTTCGAGTTTAGTAAGACTGAATTATTTTCTCTTGCCACATTCAAATTCCTTTGTCATAGTTTGCTATTATTATTTTGAGGTAACCCGAATTTAGCTTTTAACGTCGTTACTATGATATTCCTTCATTTGCTTGATATTGTTATAGAAAAAGGGTTTATTGTATAGATATGGTAACTCAATTATTGTAAACGATAAAGTTAAGCCTTTTGGGCAGGATTTGAGTGGTTGTTGGGCTATACATTTTAGCTTGGCCTGGCAACCCTGGATCCCGTAGATTATATTAGTATTCTATGAGTGATCCACTGTTCAGTGTGGGAGTCTTGTGCTTCTTGATTTTTCTCCATGCACTGCTAGTCTGATTTTGATTGAATGGTGCTTCTTCCAACTTTCAAGTCACCTGCTTGTTGCGGTGAAATCAGGGTGTCCAAGTTCCTGGGCTAGTTGAGTGGCCATCTCCCTGAGCAGTGGAACGCTCACCGGTACCCCTGGATTCTTGGTTTGGTTGTACCACGGTAGCAGAGCCGCTTCCACATCCCCTGCTTTCTCTATTCTCATTGAGGTCAAGATGGAGAATGTGACTGAATATTTACTGCACTTAACCTAAATTGCCATTTTCTGTAGTCGCGTAAATAATGATTCTGGCGAGTGTCAACAGGAGCTGTCAAATTGTACTTTTGGTTTCAGGGTCTGCATTCAAAATACCAAGAAACGCTGTTGAAGTTATTTATGCAGGTTTAAATGACATGATACACTATTTGACAGTTTAATTGTTTATATTATAGCTAATTTGACATTGTTTATCATTGATGTAGTAAAATTCTGGTATTTTTAATTGTGTGGATCTGATAATTTGTTTTTCTCCTTGTCTCCATGGTAATGTAATCTCAGACCACAGTATGTCTGGGTTCCTGCAGTATCAGAAACTGACAGCTCAGTACTACATGGATCTCATGGGAAAACTGGAACGCATGAATGGAACCCTGGGAACCATGCTGTGTTACCTTGACAACATGCAGCGTTGTCTAGAAGAGAGGCTTCATATTATCCAGGGTTACCTGGGCTGGGCAGGTAGTGTGTGTGTAATATATATATATATATACGACTCCTTTTTTAGAATCAGACCAGGTACACACAACTTTAGACCACCAGATGCATTTTTATTGTTAAGGTCAACAGATATCATCTTTTGCAGTGAGAAGGAACATTTAATCTTAGTTCCTTCATCAGTTACACACATTTTTCAGTAAATTTCCCTCCCTGTGTTCCTGTCCAACAGGTCTAAGCCTGGCTGCGGTGTGGACGTGTGTGGTGCATGCTGGGTACTTCCTGCTGTGTGCGGTGGTACTGACGTTCCTGCGCTGTCCGTCCTTCTCCCGAGCCATGCTGCTCTTCACGGTCCCGCTCAACGCTGTGGCTGAGGTCAACCAACAGCCTGCCCTGGACCTGCCCAGTCTCAGCATGCTGCTGCTCACACTGTCACTCGGTACGGGCAGGGTTTTGTGTGTGTTGCTGCCCCTCTCACTGGAAACCACAAATGGGTGTGTTTTCTCACCCTGTCACTCATGACTGACTGGGATATTAATAATTAGCCCTATTATGGGTGATGTGGACTATTGTGATGTCATTACCCTCTCCTCAGGCTACTGGTTGGCAACGCAGGTGTTGTGGGCGTGTTCTCAGATGAGAGGAAAGAAGATCCCCAATCAGAAGACCCTGGAACCAGAAAGCCACCACTACCCCCACTCCTGCGGCCCATCCTCCTCCACCCCCCAGAGGTGAGTGACAGTAGGGTAGCTCCAGAATTGAATTACATTTGACTTCAGATTTGCTAATAAAACATGCATCACAAGATGTGCATTTACCAGAGGAAAGCGTAAATGAAAGTACTTATTTTCTAAGTGGCCCTCGACAGTAAAGGGTGGGTACTGCTAGTTATGTGAACTGACTAAGTTTGATATAATGTAGCTGATACTTCTCTCTCTCTCTCCTCCATACTCTCAGAGATGAGCTGGATGGTCTCATGGAGCCAGGAGACCTGCTGGACCAGGACAGCTTCATGACTGGTGTGTAACACACACTACAAATGGACCATGTTCTCTAAAGAATTCCTCTCAAAATGAATGGAAAACACTTTACTCTTGGCTCTGTTATTTATTTTTCTAATCTTTTCCAGGTGACCCCTGCATAGCAGCATTTTCTTCTTCCCATGCCCACTACATGGCTGAGGCCAGGTTTGTGCCTGTTATGGGCTCAATGAACCACTCTACTCCCAGGTTCAAGTGTCGGCCTAGTCTCTCTGCGGTGAGCATGAATATAGCAGATGAATGTCCTTAAGGGAGATGGAGGGTATTAGTGTCATACTCTGATGGACCTAGTTAGTTATAAACCAGTAGGTTTATGTAGATTACTTACTAAATGTAATTAGGTTACTAGTTACTTGGCCAAAAATCTAATCACTAACATTTGTATTACTCATTGATTACTTTCAGTTACTTTTAGGTGACTTTCCCCATAAGAGGCACAGGTTAGTAGCTGGCACAGCAACAGTCATAAAATCTTTCTTTTTTTTTTTACCTAACCTTAACCACACTGCTAACCCTAATAGTTAGGCATTAGGGTATATACACGTGTGGTTAGGGTTAGCTACACATCAGTGGCGGTCAGTGGCATTTAAAATAAATAAAAATCCCCCCCATGAGCATGGCCTTATTTCTATTACAGCATATTGGTTGACTTTCTTTCACCCAGTTCAATGTAACATCGGTAGGTTTAGGCTAGTACATGATACTCACATTTTCCCTATACCCATCATGAGGTTGCTACAACCTAGCCTATGAATGACAGTTTACAATGTAGGTGCACACAGGTTGAGATACATTTGAGGTAACATCATACTCCGCATGGCTAATAGAACTAGAGCGTTAGTAAACCCACTACAATCATGCAGTAACGTTAGTGTACAGTCAGTAAGCAGTTACACCGGTGGCAATAAATTAGTCAAACCAAAAGCTTACCTTGACTTGGAAGAGTTCCATTGTTGGAAAGTCATAGCCAGCTAGCTAACATAACATCCTTCTGTTTGAGCAGGGTGTTTCAGTAGGATAAACTAGCTATCTGCATTTACTAGCTAAGTAAGTGAAAAAGACACTTGCTACTTCATTTTGGTAGAAATTAATTTGTTATACTGTTCTACTGTCTTTCTCTCTTTGTCAACTACTCATCACATTTTTATGCTCTGCAGTGCTAGCTAGCTGTAGCTTATGCTTTCAGTACTAGATACATTTTTGGATCCTTTGATTGGGTGGCCAACATGTTAGTTCATGGTGCAAGAACTCTGATAGGTTGGAGGATGTCCTACGGAAGTTGTCATAATTACTGTGTAAGTCTATGGAAGGGGTGAGAACCATGAGCCTCCTAGGTTTTGTATTGAAGTCAATGTACCCAGAGGAGGACAGAAGCTAGCTGTCCTCCGGCTACACCATGGTGCTACCCTAGAGGGCTGTTGAGGCTACTGTAGACCTTTTCAAAATAGTGTTTTAATCAATTATTTGGTGATATGATTTATATTTAGTATAATCTAAAAAGGATAACTTTTTTTGTATATTTATGAAATTCACTGAGGATGGTCCTCTGAGGAGCCTCAACTGCTACACATACAGATTATTATTGGCTCTGTCATCATTGACATACTGTTTTTAGATTGGTAGGCTATTCTTGACATTTTGTGTTCTGATTGGCAGGCTGTCCTAGGTCTGCCCCAAAGGAACCTGGGAGTAATGATGGATGCAGTGAGCAAATCACGGAACGCCAGCCCCAACCAATCCCTGGCCAGCAACAGGTTAGCATTCTAACCAACCTGATACGTTTAGCAGGTTCAAGCATCAACTCTGTATGCAATGTTTGACCTTTATACAGTGTGTGCCTTAGTAAAAACCAACAATGATACGCCGTGTGACATTTTTGCTATGTCATACCTGTACTGTATGTGTATAGCTAGGTGCGTGTGCTCATAGTTTTTATAGGTGTGAGAAGTTGACCTTTTGTATCAATTATACTGCCTGGCTTATCTTGCTACAACTAAAGATGATTGTGTCATATCAGATCACATTATGCCACACCTATGTGATGTGTTTAGCGGGACCAGGGATTACTTGTGTGCATTGTGAGAATTACGTTCACTGCCTGATTTATTTTAGTACAACCAATGACATATATAATGACTTTATGCCACACCTCATACAATGTTTATAGAGGAAGAAATGATTACTACTGTGGCGTTAGTCTTGTACAGCCAGTAGATGGGTTTGATCAGAGGTATTTGATACAAGTTGGACTAGTTCTGTAGGTCAATCAACTCCATAGTTCTCACCATTGTGACCAGGACAGACGGTGTGTTTTCAGACTACATTGCAGTTGGGCTGTGCAGAATCCCTGATCTACAAATCACCTTGTATCTGAAATAACTATTAATTATGTGACCAGGATGAGTTCTGCACCTCGCCTTGCTCAAACTGATCCCCCTCAAAAGTGTAGATTTATTTTCCTCCCTTCCCCCTCTCTCTCCGCTGGTCCCCTGGCAGCTCTGTGTCTGGTCGTCAGCTGTGTAATGGCACTACCAGGATGGGACATCAATGTAAGAAGAGGGCGGTGCTGGGACAGGAGTACTGCCACGTCCATGAGGGTGGCTATACATCCTACAACTGCCTCTGAACAACACCCTGCCTGTGTTCCAAATGGTACCCTATTCCCAATATAGTGCACTACTTTTGACCAGGGCTATAGGGCTCTTCTCAAAAGTAGAGCATTATGTAGGGAATAGCCGGCCATTTGAATGCACACCCTGCTTCCCCCCTCTCTGCTACCCCCACCCCTTCCTACATCCACCAGGGGCAAGTTCAGTAGGAGAAAACGTTTTGAAATGAGAAATCGTACCAGTAAGAACAGATTTTTGTTGCAAAATGTTTTGCTAGTGTACCCAACTGAACACCCTCCCAGAATGACCAGGAAGTAATTGGGCTATTCTCCTTTTCTTTTCACGTTTGTTTAATCATGCGGTTACCATGGTTTCTCTTATCATCAGGGTATCTCTAGTGTCTAAAGCAATGACCAGTTGTCATGTGTGGTAATTTTTTTTTTAATGTCTGTGTGGATGAAAGTGCGTGCCTGTGATATCCTGTAGTAGGATACTCCCTGGCTGTAAATGTGAAAGTAATGTGATAAAGCTGATGTTACTGAATTCTACAAGGGTTTATGCAGGCAGGATTGTTTGCTTTTTATCATGATTTATGGACCCTGTGTGTACATGATACTGACCATTTTATTTAAAAAAATATATATATAAAAAAAAAAAAGGTGTAGATTTGTCATTTGCATCCGTGTTATGTAGAGGACAAAGGAGGCGAATTATAACTTTCACTTAAGATTAATTTTCCTTGTCATGTATTGATGTCATTGAGAGACTAAGTGAAATTTCATGTAAATGGAAGTTAAGATTCGCCCATAAAGCACTAAATTGCACTCATAAATTACTCCGATTTGACTAACGGTTGGGAATATTATTTGTGTTTTTCTGATCTTAAATGTTTTTTTTTTTTTAAGCTGCCTGTCAAAGGCAAATGTTTTTGTATGAAGGCCATATCTATTGTTGGGATTTTTAAAAATTAATAATAAAATATCAGTAATGCAAAGTTTGTAAACATTTCTGTGTGAAGGGCATATTTCAAATCAAAGTTAATTGGTCGCGCACACCGATACGCAGGTGCAGCGAAATGCTTATGTTACTAGCTCCAACAGTGAAGTAGAATGTCTCTAAAATAACCACATTTCTAAAAACGACAGATCAAGTCCAATTAACAATCTGTTATACGATTTTTATAAATAATGACTAAATGATGTATACATTTAACGTAGAACTAAAACTACCCTGTGATTGTATGAAATTTATTAGAATCATACATCTATAAATCTGTGTGTAGCTTTAGTCAGAATTAGGACAGACTTTTTGTTCCTTTTAGTATGTAAGCAGGGTGCAAGTGTGAGACAATGTATGAGATAAGAGGAGCTATCGACAGACAAGCTCTACTACTGTGTTCCTTTCAGGACATTCTGTCCCCACCCAGGGAGGGGAGAGACCTTGGGCTTGTAGTAGATTGTATAACAGGTGGCAGACAATGTATGAGAAGAAGACTTGTGAACTATATTGTCATTGTCATAAATGTCCCTCTCAGAAACAATGTGAGGTATAAAGACCAATGTACAGGAAATGATAGGGAGAACGTTCCCGTAAATAAACATTTGACGATTGTAGACTGGGCGTCTTTTTATTTCTATCAGTATCTTACAAATCCTGATATAGCAGACTGAGTAATTGAATTGGTTAAAGAACATGAACATAATTCTCCTAACACAATCCTGAGTAGATATATTTGAGTGAGCATGTCAGAATCCAGAATGTATTTTCCATTTATTCCATTATAGGCATCTAGATGAAGTATGGAAATAAAATGGGGACAATGGCAACTATGTAAAATTAGTACATTTTTTGTCTAAATGGAAATAAAGCGAAGAGGACAATTCAATGATCAGGAGAATAGGGTGGTCATTTCCTGGACACAGGTTAATCCTAATCCTGGACTAAAAAGCACTTTCAATGACGATTCTATGAGTGCTTTTTAGATTAAGCATAGCCCTGAACTGTCTGGGAGACCAGCCCTAGAATCCATTGTTTGGTGTTCTACACCAGCAAAGGAATGCGTGTTAGCCTGTGTACCAGTCTGTGTGAACATTCTATTCCTTGCACTCCTATACCCTGAGTGTCATATGCCAAACATTTGGCATGACATGGAGTGGACTGATGGCACAAACAGATCTAGTTCCAGGCTAAATATAAGTTGTTGCTCTTTATCTATCAAAAGAGTTGCTGGGCCAGGTAGACTGGCTTGTCAACTAAGTTAGTTTCTATGAGAACACCTAGTGGAACCAGCCTGATCCCTGTGTTCACCTTTTCTTTTTTTCCAAGTGAAATAGAAGAGTGAATGTAGCGTTCAGGCTGGATCCACCAGACTACCTTAAGCTGTGTGTTAGTCACAATATACTGTGGGCTCTCAATGCATTGTTAGATGATACATATTTATCAGAAGTGTATATTAATTGTAAATATGATGCGTCTCCATAACCTGGGGTGTTTTTCATTAGTGCACATAGTAGCAAACTGGTTTGCAACAAATGTTGGTTTTGCAAATGGACAAATTCAGGGGGGTATTCACTAGAAACCAAACGGAAGCAAATGAAACTGAGGGACCTACCTGAATTTGTCCATTAAACTTGTTTTCATTGCAAAAAGTCTTCAGTGAAATCTTTTGGTAGGTCACTCCCCATTTTGGTTCTGTTTGCTTCCTAGTGTTTTTATTTTGTTTGAAATTTGTGGACCGGGACAATGTACAAAAAAAACATGTCTGTCAGAGCACTGGGAAATTATTCTTTGCACCAAATTTAGCTAACAGCTAATAGTGGTGGAAGTGTCATTTGTTTCGTGTGGGCTTTCCCTGGTGTTTTGATAACGTGTAAATCTCTGACAAGGACTTTTTATCAATATATTTAGGCAGATGCAAATGCTAATTACCATCAAAGTAGACGTCATGCAAAACTACAAATCACTGCAAGCTCCTTCACGTCATCTCTAGTTAACCTTTGCTAACAGGTATTGTTAATTTAAACTTGCACATGACAGTTCACAGAATAGTCCATTTTTAAAGACTTGTAGCCTATTTATTCATTACTACATTTAGTTAATCCAGAGATTCTTCCCTTTCCCTCGATTCAGCAGTCTCATCCAGATTATCATGGCATTTGTAGTTCTTTGGTGGCCACATTAGCGTTTCATTTTTGGGGGGTAAATACAGGTGACTATTGATAAGTCACATTGTCCTACAGAGATTTATGCCAGGGTAAACCTATGCGAAACAAAGTGTTTAAAATCCCCTATGGGAAAAATGGTGGAAAACAGAACCATTTCCCTGTTTGATCTCTAGGTTTTATGACTCACTGTGGTACTCTAAAAAGTTGGACAGGGTTGGCAGGTCTGCATTCTATACCGTGTGGGAGGGTAAGGTATATGGAACACCTGTCTGGTTGATCAGGGGTGTATAGAAGTAAATAGTGTACCACAGTAAGACCCACACACACACACCAGATTTAGCTAATAGAGCTCCATGGTGGAAGTGTCGTAATACCCATAAAACCAAAGCGATCAAACAGGAAAATGTTTCCATTAGTTTTCCACCATTCATTTGTTTCGTGTGGGCTTTCCCTGCTGTTTTGATAACATGTAAAGCCCCCTCCCTCGTGCGCACGCTGTTTGTAAGTCTGATCGCTTTTTTTAGACACGGTTTCCTAGTCAACACTAAAAGCAAAATCATTTTGAAAACACAAAAACAAATGATGGCATCGACACAGACCTCAAACTGGCTACACAAAGCTTAAGTAGACTACCACAAAGGGAATCTGAACGCTGTTCGCTGGAAGAGTTCGCTGTTTCAGCCTATGTAAAGGTGCCTATTGAATTTATTTGCAGCGCATACATTTCAGATTTTCGAAATGGATAAAATCTAATTTAGTGAAGGCATTTCAGAAGCATTGCCTCTATAGCTAATAGCGGACACTTATTCATTCTTTATCGCGCAGTCTTGTAAACTCCCGACTCCATTTAATGCCAATATGTTTATATTTATTTTTTGTTATACTTGTGTAATGCTTTTTGTGACGTGGAACAGACTGTATTTATCAGGTTGCGTGATCCTCGTAATGTTACGTGGAAAATACAACTGAGATGCAGAATTAAATGTAAATCAACAAATGCGACCAGTTATTTTAAGTATTTGCAGTAAAATTCCTTCACTAGCATAGAGCCCACTGAATGTCCATTTTGTGTTAGCTTGAAACAGTTGGTGTTTATCTTGCCACAAACGGAGTCGAAAGGGGATTTGTCCATGTGTTTACGTATAGCTGAGTCGGCAAACTCAGCATCACGACAAACAGAAGGTGCAGACACGGGGTAGCTACGGCGAATAATTATGTATTAATCTTCATGTCCGTTGACACAAACTCCGTACATCTGTGTGTTGCAGCTCGAGAATCGGGATGTTAGATTCTCAGTGGATATTTTTTTTTTTAAATTAAAATGTAAAACAAAACAAAAAAATCAGGCCCTATTCATTTCTGCGTACTTTTAACTCGGATCTCGTACCTGCGTACATGGACAGAGAATTGCGTAGCTGGTACGCAAAATGCGTGCATTTTGGCAGGTCTGACTGAAGTTACCCCTAGACGCAGATCTGGTTGATTTTACCCACTAGTGGTTAGGGTAAGCTGATCCAGGTTCTGAACCTAGGGAAAACTTCACCCCAGAGCCACAAAACACTGTTCTGCACTAAAACAAGACTCAAAGTTGTGCTAAAATGACACCCAGACTCAGCAGTTAAAATAAACATTGATTTATTCTCTCAGCCCACCACTCATGTACATATTGCACCGTTGTATTTAGTAAAGAAAGATATAAAAGAACATATCCAAAACCACCTGGTATTCTATATGATACAGTAGACAAATTGAGTAGTGAACAACCCACTCAAAATGGCAGCACAACAGAATTCACCAAAGCCTTCCTATTGTGGTTTATTTGTGGAAAATTCTATTTTGTTGCCATATTGGGTGGACATTGAGGAAATCCTATGGACAAAGAACTAGTCTAAGTCCATTATACCCACTCTATTCCTATGGTGTAGACATGGTTATAGAGGAGATAGGAGTCCTGCTGATCACTCCAGAAAAGATAGGAAATAGGGTACCATTTGGGACACATCTTACATCAGGGGTGGGTAATTCCAGTCCCTGAGGGCCTGATTGGTGTCACAGTTTTGCCCCAGCCCCAGCTAACACACCTGACTCCAATAATCAACTAATCATGATCTTCAGTTGAGAATGTAATTAGTTTAATCAGCTGTGTTTGCTAGGGATGGGGAAAAAGTGTGTCACCAATCAGGCCCTTGAGGACTGTAGTTGCCCATCCCTGTCCTACATAGTGCCATAGAGCTCTGGTCAAAATTATTGTACTATATAGGGCAGCCATACTCAACAGGTGGACCGCAGGCTGGATCTAGACTCCGAATGAGGTCAATACAGTCAGGATTCAACTCCTGGTATATCAACAAATAAGACATGGAAAATGTGTATAGTTGCAGGAAATTAGCTTTAAAACATCTAATTTCTCTCTGCCAACAAAAGTGGTGTGAACAGTTTGGGGTCGAATGGGTTGAGGATTCATTACTACGCCGATAAATTACAATAGCCATCCAGACCTTTACCACCTTCTCAAATAGTTTGAGTACAACTGATATAGGAATAGGATGCTGTTTGAGTGTTAAAACAGAGCGATTAGCCCAGCCTACACTCTACACATTCTTCATGGAATCTCAGCAACATGATCAGGACCACATTACATCAGTCTAACAGGACTTAATTTAATGGCAGATAATGTTGTTCCTGTAAAAGTCCTGCGTTCTTTGTCAGTTCTAGAACCTTAAGCTCCACTCCTCCTGACCCCTCCATCACAGTCCCCTCTTCCTGCTCCTTCCTTCCTAGGACTGGTTTCCTAACAGCCAATCTGATTTGAGCAATCTTCACTTGCGGGCGGTGTCGTAATTGGCCACGAACCAATCGCATGTCTCCTTCAAGGCTGTGTGTGTGAATTGGGGGGTGGGGGGGATAGGAGACTCAGCATCAGAAACCAAACAGCAGACATCTTTATTTGATATGTCAGTGGTGAACATGCATAAAGATGGCAGAATACATATATGACATTGTGCATTTAACCAAAAACAATCTACTTTTGGGGGTTTTCAAATTGCTGGTGTTGGGGAGGTAGGTACCTTGTTTGAAGGGGGTAAAGGTGAAGTTGGGGCGGTACCGCAGCAGCTTGGCGTTGCTGGCTGTCTTCTTGAACTGACCGTCTGCTTTAGTTGTGTCATACTGAAGGTCAGGGGTTAGGGAATCAAACACTGACTGACAGTGTGTGAGAGCAAGTGAGTATGAAAGAGAGAGAGGGACTGTGTTTGAGCTGTATATCTGGACATGCACCTAAGTGAAAGGATACAGTCACTTGACCTTTGAACCCCAGTGCCTCGACAACGGCCTCTGCTGCCTCCTTGATGGACACCTCCTCCTCCTCACCAACTAAAATACAGAGAGGGAGAATGAACACTGACACCTGAAAATACTGTTGTTAAATGTGTGTGTGAGATCGAGAGTATGTGTGAGTATGACAGGGAGAAAGTCAGAGTGTGTGTATGCTCACCAGACAGTATGATGGGGTCCACCTCAGGGTACTCTCTCAGCACCCAGAGGAAGAGACGAGCCAGATCCAATGAGTAGATGAACTGCCTTCTGGGAGTTCCTGAGCCCCACACCACCAATGGACTACCCTCCTCTAACACACACACACACACACACACACACACACACACACACACACACACACACACACACACACACACACACACACACACACACACACACACACACACACACACACACACGTAAAGGCCTGTTAGAAGGAATGTGGCTATACAGATCCTTGTAGGGAGGTATACTGTATAGATTAAAACAGTTAGCTGAAGAACAAAGAATTAGAGAGTGATAGTTAACAGTAAGTGTTGTGTAGTCATCTTACTCTGAGCAATGTAGGCTTTGTGTATGAGGCCTGGAAGTACATGTCCATCCTCGATGTTGAAGTTATCATGAGGGCCAAACACATTGGTCGGTATCACTGCTGTGTAGCACCTACCACGCTGCTGGTGATACGCCCTGCAAGACAAACACACACCTCAACATAATCCACAAACATTGAACACACACACACACTATTATTGAATATACACAGATTATGTTGACTCCTTTCTAGAGGTCACTGAGCAGCTAAAGGGTCAAGGGTACAGGAAGCCCTCAAGACCATTCTGGATGGGCCCGCGGAGGACATCTATAGCAAAATAGGGAAGCTGTGCACACACACTTCCCTTGTAAAAGAAGACTTCCTGGTTAAATGAAGGTTCAATAAAACACCAACACACCTATTGTGGACATCGATCATTCTCTTAGCATAGGAGTAGCCAAAGTTAGACTCGTGAGGAGGGCCGTTGTGGATCTGCAAGATAATAAGTAAGAGATAGTCAACTACCATCATGTCTACAACACACACACACACACACACACACACACACACACACACACACACACACACACACACACACACACACACACACACACACACACACACACACACACACACACACACACACACACCCGTTACCATGGTCTCATTGATGGGATAGCTGGTCTTATCAGGGAAAATGCAGGTGGAGAGACAGGAGACCACCCTGACAGCATCCACCTCATGTGCTGCCTGCAGGACGTTGTCATTGATGTAGATGTTGTTCCTCTGGAGAACACACATGGATGGATACGTTGGTAAATAAACATGAACAAAATTACACACATGGACGGATAAGGTTGAACCAGGTTCCCAATTAGCACCCTATGAACTAGTTAGTAATGTACTACCTTTGACCAGGGCCCATAGTGAATAGAGTACCAATTGGGATGAAGCCTAAAAAAAACAAAATCGGTAAATAAACATTGAGTCCTTTTCCTCTAACATTTTCCAGAAGTGTGCACTTGCACACTTTCCTTATTAGATTTAAAAATAAAGGATTGGCTGGAGGCAGTTTCCACCATTTTCAAAATAAGGTGAGAAATTGAGCAAGTGCACACTTCTGGAGATGCAGCCTCTGTCATTACAACTCCTGAATCCCCTCTTACCCAGAAGTCTAGGTTGGCCCTCATGTTCTTGAAGAGCCCTCCCACCATGGCTGCCAGGTGGATGACATGGGTGGGCTGATGCTTCAGAAACACTGCCTGCGTCTCACCCATGTCCCTGAGTGAGCATACACAAACCCACACACACGTCAGCTTGACTTTTCAAAGACTCAGAGGCTGGGCTACAAAGCCACCCACAGTTAGCACTGAGGCAGGAGAGGGTCAGGTGTGTGTGTGTGTTGTCTGTGTATATACATGTGCGTGCATGTATACCATGTGTGTCTGTCTATGTGTGAGTGCGTATGTGTGTGCGCGTGTAGCTCTCACATGAGGTTTGCATCCTTAGAGGAGAGGAAGATCCACTCCTCTCCCTCCCGCGCTCCTCCCTCTTCTTTGACCACATGTTCTATGGCCCTGCCCACCAGACCAGTCCCCCCAGTCACCAACACCCGCATAGGACCGCTCTGATCCATCATGCTATCTCCAATCTGCACAGAGGGGGAGGAAAATAGGGGGGTAGTGAGGGTAAAGAAAGAGAAAGAGTAGGAGAGAGAAACACAGAAACAAAGAGTGAAAGGCTTACAATCTGCAGGTCATGTGCTCTGTAAGTAGACTAAAGTTTTACAAATGATTTCCCATGAAAAGACTGATGATTTCAATGATCAATTAAACAAGAGTTACTAACGGAGCTGAAGACTACCTCTTTACACAGAAAGTAGGCCTAGGTAATATAAACCTATTCTACAGTTTCTCAGAGGATTGGGGTGCATCACATTCTGTACACTAACCAGGACAAGTAGGGAAGAACAATGACTATCCCAGAGCTTTGTAATGACATATTTAATTCCAGTAACCAAGGAATCCAACTCAAGAGGTTGTGGACTGAACCAACAGACATTTCCTGATGTTGCTTTTTACTTGCCTGTGCCAGCCATGCAAACATCCCTGTTACCAACTGTCATGACAAATCTTTAGGTTGTCACGAACCAGGTTTCCATCCAACCATTTCATGCAGGTGAATTACCTGATGCATGAAAAAATCACGACTGGGTTCATGGAAACAGGAAATGAGAGTACAAGTGTAAAAAGTTTTTCTGTGCTTTTTGGTGTACTGTTTTATAAGGTAAGCTTGTATCTTGTGTTATTTGTTTAAAGTACAAGTTCAATGGGTTTCCATCACATTTTCAATTCTACTGGTTTTTGTTCTTGGCACGTGCGCACTAGCCAACTGCTCGCAGATACAGTGCGGGTAAACTACCTTCATGACGAGATTATTAAAAAAAGGTAGAGGTGTGGATCAGAAAACCAGTCATTATCTGGTGTGGCCACCATTTGCCACATGCAGCATGACACATCCCCTTCGCATTGAGTTGATCAGGCTGTTGATTGTGGCCTGTGGAATGTTGTCCCACAAATCTTCAATGGCTGTGCGAAGTTGCTGGATATTGGCGGGAACTGAAACACACTGTCGTACATGTCGATCCAGAGCATCCCAAACATGCTCAATGGGTCACATGTCTGGTGACTATGCAGGCCATGGAAGAACTGGGAAATGTTCAGCTTCCAGGAGTTGTGTACAAATCCTTGCGACACAGGAATGTGCATTATCATGCTGAAATCTGAGGTGATGGCGGCATATGAAAGGCACGACAATGGGCCTCAGGATCTCGTCACGGTATCTCTGTGGATTAAAATTGCCATCGATAAAATGCAATTGTGTTAGTTGTCCGTAGCTTATGCCTGCCCATTCCATAACCCCACCGCAACCATTGGGCACTCTGTTCACAACATTGACATCAGCAAACCGCTCACCCATACGTCTGCCATCTGCCCAGTACAGTTGAAACCGGGATTTATCCTTGAAGAGCACACTTCTCCAGCGTGCCAGTAGCCATCGAAGGTGAGCATTTGCCAACTGAAGTCAGTTACGATGCTGAACTGCAGTCAGGTCAATATCCGGATGAGGACAACGAGCATGCAGATGAGCTTCCCCGAGACAGTTTCTGACAGTTTGTGCAGAAATTATTTAGGTTGTGCAAACCCACAGTTTCATCAGCTGTCCGTGTGGCTGGTCTCAGACGATCCTGCAGGTGAAGAAGCCGGATGTGGAGGTCCTTGGCTGGTGTGGTTACTCGTGGTCTGCGGTTGTGAGGCTGGTTGGATGTACTGACAAATTCTCAAAAAACAATGTTGGAGGCTGCTTATCGTAGAGAAAGTAACAAATTATCTGGCAACAGCTCTGGTGGACATTCCTGCAGTCAGCATGCCAATTGCATACTCCCTCAAAACTAGAACATTTGTGGCATTGTGTTGTGTGATAAAACTGCACATTTTAGAGTGGCCTTTTGTCCCCAGCATAAGGTGCACCTGTGTAATGATCATGCTGTTTAATCAGCTTCTTGATATGTCACATCTTTCAGGTGGATGGATTATCTTGGCAATGGAGAAATGCTCACTAACTGGGATGTAAACAAATTTATACATAAAACGTGAGAAGCTATTTGTGCATATGGGACATCTCTGGGATATTTTATTTCAGCTCATGAAACATGGGACCAACACTTTACATGTTGCGTTTATATTTTTGTTCAGTATAAATCCTGAATAAATTAATTGTAATTCGGAAGATATCATACTCAACGGATGATGGACATCCACAAATTAATACATACCATACGAAACGTAACATATCATACTAATTGGAGTGTTCTGTATTTACATGTACTATGTTATGTCTACTCAAGTCCAGGTTGGTTGCAGCGGTCAGTGAAAAGCAGTTAATAGGTCTGCCTAGGCCTATCACAATATCTCAAAATTCAACCAATTCAATGGTTGCAACAAGGTCGGTTTTTACTGATCTGTTTGTCAGTGTCAGCAAAGTAGGCTATAATTTGTGTCATAGGAAAAAGCATGTTGCTTAACCTCTCCAGTCATAATAGAGTGTAGTAGAATTGCATGAAATGTGTTCAAAAAAGGCGACATTTTTCCCGTGCAACGAAAGGAGAAGAAACGTCGAATTATGTCTATATGTCACTACGTGCCGAGACCTGCATTACCCAGGGTCCGGTTTCCCGATAGTGATGGAATTCAGGCTTAAACTACGAGTGTTTTAAAGATGCATCTGTCCTACTACGGCTGAAGTTGCAATATGCCCCCCCCCCCCAAAAAAAAACACAGAGAGAACGTTCGATAGGTGCGTCGAGGCATAGTGTCGATTCTGAAAGGATTGAAAGAAAGGCAGCGCTGCTCTCGGATCAGATTTCTCCATTCAAATCTTACATTAACATTATAATTATTTCACAATACTGACGACGGATCAGCTCCTATAGAGATATGACCACCTATGGCTGAAAATATTGAGCCGGTTTATTCTAAATAAAATGCACTAAATTCCCGCATCATTAAATGTATGGAGAAAAATTACAGACAAAATAGAACACAATTGATTTAACATTAAATCTATTTCAATATGATTTAAATTATTATTATTTTATATAAACTAGAGCTTTATTACACGTTACACGTCATACAAAAAAAATAATCTAGGAGGATCTGGCAGTTATTGGGCGATGGTCTTCAACAGTTTTAGATGATAGGCAGTTTAGAAAGGTAGTAGGCTAGCTTGAGCATATAGCCTACTGTATTTATATTTGAATGCAGTCATCTCGGTTTTCATTTGAATCATGTTATATACATCGCTTGTTTGTATCAATTGCAAAGACATTGGCAACTTTTTATTTATTGTCAACTTTGTTCGGAAGTTATCGGCGGTTACGATGAATTTAGCCATAAAATGCTTTTGTGAAACCGGGCCCAAAACGGTATGTTTTGCTAATGTTGATTGTCATAATTTAAGCTAATAATATAACGCAATGAAATCTACTCATCACATTAGGAATAGTAGCCCATCTCTCATTAGTCTGCAAAGGCGATGGCTTGATGTTTGCAATCCTACAGGTGCAAATTTATGGTGAAAAAAATAACCTTTCGGTATTTGAAGTCGGCCTTGTTGGGACTTGATAGCGTGTTTTTATGCATGTATGTCATGTTTCACTGTATGCGCCGTTCCATAAGTAAATGAGTCAATTTATGACGAGTTTGAGTAGTGGTTATTGTATATGCCGTTCCATAGACCTTTAAACCTAATCTTGCGGTTATAGGCCTAATTAACGATTGGGGTCATTTGTTTGTTTTTGCTGTTCTCCAAATAGCATGTTTCTAAATCGTGTAGAAATGTAGTAAATAAGCTTCAACCCCCCCCCCCAAAAAAAAAATTATCCTCACCCCCACCTTGTTATACACTAGATTTAGCTGAACCGACACCACTGTCCTGGGATTTTAACCCACTGTCCTGGGATTTGAAACCACTATTCTGGCGTTGTAAACGCTATGCTCCGCTCGGGCGGCAGGTAACCTAGTGGTTGGAGCGTTGGACTAATAACCGAAAGTTTGCTAGATCGAAATCTCGAGCTGACGAGGTTAAAATCTGTCGTTCTCCCTATGAACAAGACAGTTAACACACTGTTCCTAGGCCGTCATTCAAAATATTAATTTGGTTTTAACTGACTTGCCTAGTTAAATAAAGGTAAAATAAATAAAAAAGTAGTTTCCAACGTTACCAAAAGAGGATGCTGTTCACATAGCAAGACTTGTAACAGTACAACTTCAATCAAATTTCTCTTTTAGATAGCACCCTTTATGGGATAAAAACTACGATTTTTAGTTAGCTACAGTTACATAAAAAAGGTTCTGCTTACCAGTTACTCCAGAGCTTGATTCTTCTTCTAGCTAGCTTATGAAGTCAGAAGCTTCCATGACCGGATTCTAGTCCCAATGAGGTGGTTAGGGCGATGACGAAACTATTTTGGGGAGTACCGCCTCCAGCTCCAGGACGTTACGCAAGTGAAGGCTGATTTTGGGTCAGTTTAGCATTTTCTCCACCAATGGTAAAGGATGACTGGGAGAGGAAGCTGATCCTAGATCTGTAAATACCCTTCATAGGGGAAATTCACCCCCGAGACAATCGAGTTCTCAGCACTCAGCAAAGGTGAACCGGTGCACAGGTTTAAAATATTGGCAGGTTGACATATGACTAACACATGACTGTTTCCTTGTTGAGATTCAATTTCCAATCTTTGGGCCCCTGTTGTTCAGCCTATATATTTTGTATGACCTTCCTTCTTCTGTGTGCCATGGAGTGGAGATCCAGATGTTTGCTGACAGGTGGTTATCTACATCCATGGAAAGAGTGCTGAGCAAGTGGCAGTTATGGAGAATGTTTCACAATGGCTCAACAAATCCTCTTTCTCCATCTAGGCTTCCAGAATGTTCTTACATGCTATGGGTTTCTCCCATTTCTTACTGTGTCACCAGCTGGTCACAAGCATGTGAGACATCCCTGAAACCTCTCAAATCACTCTATAAAGAAGTATTCATAATCTTGTACAACTTCAATCTGTTCTCAGAAATCTACCTGGTTTACAAGATAACTCACAATCTAGCACCTCCGTCTCCGAGTGTCTGTAAACCTCTGCTCCGAGCAAAATAGCAGTGTTCCAAGAACCTCCACCAGGGGGGACTGTAGCATCTCCAGACGGTCCACACCTTTGCACAATCGGCATTCTCATTCAATGGAATGACCTCTCTGCTCTGAAAACATATAGCAGCTTCCAAGCCTTCTCCACTGAGACAAAAAAGTACAATCAGCCATGCACTCATTGATTTTAACTTAAAAGGCCATACTGACTTTTAATGCAACAGAAGACACATTAGTACATACACAGGTGTAATTTCAATACGTGCAATAACTGGGCTATGCACAATATTTCTTATTTTTTATAGGTATATTACATTGAATCAAATAGCAATGTGTTTCTATGGACAATGTTTTGACTTCTGTGGTGAAACATGTCTCTATGTCCTGATCTCTGTTCTATTATATCTTTTTTTACTGTATGTCCATTGTTTTTGTATAATGTTTCCATCGCTAGAAGTTTACCTACAGTGCATTTGGAAAGTATTCAGACCCCTTGACTTTTTCCACATTTTGTGGATGATCAATGTAAACAATATGCACCTGAGCTCAATTTCGAGTCTCACAGCAAATGGTCTGAATACTTATGTAAATAAGGTATTTCAGTATTTTATTTTTAATAAATTTGCACACACACACAAAAAAACTGTTTTTGCATTGTCATTATGGGGTATTGTGTGTAGATTGATGAGGATTTTTTTGTTTTTGAAATTTTAGAATGAGGCTGTAAAGTCTGGAAAAAAAGTCAAGGGGTCTGAATACTTTCCGAATGCACTGTATGTCTAGATGCTTTAGGGACTAGATGGAAATTAGCTATTAACTAAATCTGGTGCAATACATGTTTTCTCAGTGCTCTGAGATTTGTTTTTGATGTACATTGTCCCAGCCAAATAAACGTAACAAATAAATAAAAATGACAAAAGAACTGTCCAGATTACCAAATTACAAGTGGATATTTACCACCATTACCACCTGGGCCACCAGTCTTATAATCCTCTATGATCCAGGCCAGTCTGCACTAGAGGACTTTACTCAGGATTAGGGTGGCAACATTTGGTTAAAGCCCCCATGCAGTCTTTGTAAAAAAAATCATCACTGATTTTAGTATGTGTAGTAATCATAATGTAGTAATCATGTAATAAATCAGTATGTGTTTATTTAATGAAAATAACTCCAACATATATTTGTTATCATTAATTTCCATGAGCTTCCTTTGGCCCTTGAAATGCTCAGTCTGATTGTGTGGGAGTTAGGGAACAAATTCGATTTTTTTTAACTGCACTGCCCCTTTAACTTTCCCCGAAATTCTCAGATTATCCAGAAATGCAGGTAGCAACATTCCCGGAATCAGAAGGGAACAAGCAGGACATCCGGAATCCCCCAACCAGGATTTCAGAAAAACCTAAGAAAGTAACCAGAATTTTGCAACCCTAGACAAAATTATACATGGTGCATTGGTATATTGACATGGTAGACAACAATGAAAATCGTGTTAGTTAATAAAAGTGTCACACAAACCAGGGATATTTCACATTTGAATAGTTTATTAAACAATGTCCATTTTACTTCCCAAGTCTTCTCTCCAACAGAGTGTGATTGACATACAGTTGACGTTAAAATAGAAAATAAAACGTTGAGGAGCAGGGAGGAGGAAGAGGAAGAAGAGGAGGTGAGGAGTACAGAGTACATAGCAGCTGACTCCCACCTTACTTATGTTCAATATCAGTCATTTTAATTACATTAATAATTATAATAACAGTATGGACACTGACTATAAGAAGAACATGTGTAGCAACAAATAAAAAATGAGAACCAACAGTAATCATTAAAAACAAAGGTATTTAAGAGATTTCAAATCATATCTCTTATAAGTGGAAACTTTTTTTAAGCTAAATATTGTAAATCCTTTCTGTAAGTATTTGATGTATATTTTTTCATGTTTTGTTTTACTAGTAACTTTATGTTTTTAAAAGAGTAGTGACCCAAAGTTCTGCATGCTGATTCGATCAATTTGCTGGGTCAATGCATGACATCACTGCATTCTATTCTATCTACTGTTCCTTCACACACACACACACACACACACACACACACACACACACACACACACACACACACACACACACACACACACACACACACACACACACACACACACACACACACACACACACACACACACACACACACACACACACACAAACGACTAGTTACACCATCATCCTGTCTATGGTATCTTATATTTCTATAGCATCTTTGCTTGGGAAACAACTTCCCAGAGCTAAATGTATCAGCGGCCAGAAGTGTTGCAGTTGTCTTGGTAAAGAAACATTTAGTGTACCTCCCAAATTGCACCCTGCTCCCTATATAATGTGCTACTTTTGACCAGAGCCCACCAGGTTTATGTTAAAAGTAGTGCAATATATAAGGAATATGGTGCCATTTGGGACGCACAATTGATCATAGTTAGAGTTGACGATGGCACAAATTTCTGTTGTTTAAATGTTCTTTAGAGAAACACGAAGAAGGCCAATTCACAGATGAAGAAAGAGACCTCTATCAAAAAACTTGACCATCATTGTCTGGCTCACACCCAGAACATAATAATACAAACAAAAAACAACAACACCCTGTTGTTACAATTATTTCCACAGCTGTTTCCATAGTTACGTACTGTACATGTGATGCTTTATTTACTTGTGTTGTTATGGCAATCTTGTTGTATTTTCCACATTGGTCTGTACAGTGGTCCAATGTACACGTTGGTCATGTTCTGTGTAGCGTGCGTGTGTGTGTGAGTGTGTATCAGGATGCAGTGGGGTAAGGTGACAGAGGAAACATAACTCTCTCTCTCCTTCACTGATCCACTTTATCTCTTTAGATTGAGATGTTTTTTATTGTCACATACACCCAGTTTAACATAGAAAAGATCATTCTACCACAAATACACACACGCAATAGTTGAGTGTGTGAGAGCGCCAAATACACACAAACACACAATATGTGATTGTGTGAAAGCTTCAAGTACACACACACACAATACCTGAGTGTATGAGAGATTCAAATACACACACATGCAATATGTGATTGTGTGAAAGCTTCAAGTACACACACACACAAACACACACACACACAATATGTTAGTGTATGAGGGCTTCAAACACACACACACACACACAATATGTTAGTGTATGAGGGCTTCAAATACACACACACACACAATATGTTAGTGTATGAGAGATTCCGTGAATACAAGAGCATGAGAGTCCTGCAAGAATGATAATTAGGCTAAGGATGGTGTGTGTGCGCGTGGTGGTTTCAAGGGATGGGAGGTTCACAAGCATCCATTCCTATAAACCTGTCACCAAAAAATGAAACACAAATGAACAGAACTAAAAAACACAGCAGGACTTAACTCTCAGACACACAGAGACACCTACTGTACATATCAGGGTCACATATCAACATGTATGTGCATATGAACATGTGATGTATATGTCCTGTTATATTGAAAACACACACAAGCACATACATGCCTGCATGTACACACACATTCATTCAAAGAAACATAAAGACAATGTGCATCCTATTCCCTATATAGTGCACTATTTTTGACAAAAAGAAGTGTATTATAAAGGGAATAGGGTGCCATTTGGGAGACAGACACAGACATTTTGAACCCTAAAGTATACTGTCTAAGAAGAAGGCATTAAGGAAATATTGCTGAAATAAATACAAATAAATTAAATTATATAAAACAGTGGGTTAAAAAACATTAAAACTCTGTTAAATAGAACAAATCATCAATTAATAAAACAAAAAACACATATCTTTAAAAATAATAATCCATACCAAGTCACATCTGCTAATAGAAAAAATACTTTTGTACGGGTCCAAAATCACAGACAGTACTCTGACTACCTGTAGATGGAGACAGACAGGTACATTTGTAAACAACAGACAGACAGACAGACAGACAGACAGACAGACAGACAGACAGACAGACAGACAGACAGACAGACAGACAGACAGAGGTGGACGGATCTCAATTTAGACATTCAAAAATCATGTCAGTATGAGGGTATGGAGGTGTATGTAGTCTTGAGGATGTGTTGGGGGGTAGGTGAAGAGGAATGAAGAGGGGTGAAGGGGATGAAGAGGGGTGAAGAGGAATGAAGAGGGGTGAAGAGGGGTGAAAAGGGGTGGAGAGGGTTGAAGAAGGGTGAAGAGGGATGAGGAGGGCTGAAGAGGGATGAAGAGGGATGAGGAGGGGTGAAGCGGGATGAGGAGGGCTGAAGAGGAATGAGGGGTGAAGGGGGATGAAGAGGGCTGAAGAGGAATGAGGGTTGAAGAGGGGTGAAGAGGAATGAGGGGTGAAGTGGGTTGACGGGGAATGAGGAGGGGTGAAGAGGGATGAGGGGGGGTGAAGAGGGATGAGGAGGGGTGAAGAGGGCTGAATAGGGCTGAAGAGGGGTGAAGCGGGGTGAGTGAGGAGGGGTGAAGAGGGGTGAGTGAGGAGGGCTGAAGAGGGGTGAAGAGGGTTGAGTGAGGAGGGGTGAAGAGGGGTGAGGTTGTGTGGTTGTCTGAGGGGTGAAGGGGGCAGAAGTGGCTATGGCCAAGGGGATGGGTGGTAGGGGGTGCAGGGGGTAAATCAGTATTTCTAAAGTCTTACAGGAAGTCCTGTGGCACGGTGTCTGACATCCCTTCCTGTTGCGACAGACACAGTTGATTGGCAGTGCTGCGGTGATCCCCTCTAAAACCTGCCCTGGATCAGCCACCGCCATCCAAAATAACAAAATAAATAACTTTATCGACATCAGTTGGTTGGTGACAACAGTTCAGACAGATAAACGGGGCTTCATGGCAGTTTGAATGTAGCTCTAGGCTTGGAGCTGATAGGTGGACTGACGCCCTCATTTGAGAACTCACAGGGAATCAGGAAGGGGGAAGCAGACATGATTGGTTTGTATTGGGAGAGAGGCGGCGACTGGGGAGTGGACAGCACCAAAACATGTCGGACAGTGATAGCCGTTTGGGTGGGTAGGGAGTCAAACAGCTGTGTGTGTGTGTGCGTGCGACATTGTGTGTATTTATGACAATGTAGGCTGGGTATATCTCAATAATGATATAGGTTGATCCCATCGATCTTGTACTGTGTTGGTCAGCCATTTGTCACTCTAAGCATTGTCATTGTGTATATGGATGTGTACTGTAGAAGTGAGAGTATGTGTGTGTGTGTGTCAGTAAATGTACATGTGAGAGTATGTCTAGGTGAGTGAGTGTGTAACCCTGTACATCAATGTGTGTGAGATGCAAGTCCCTGTGTGTAGAGTGGCGGTAGAGGGGTCAGGCTCAGACTGGGATGAGACTCAGTCTGGGAGATAGGGGTCATCCTGGTTTGGGGGGCAGTAGTTGAAGTTGGGAGGTTATAGCTGGGTTTAGTGGGCAGTAGTTGGAGTTGGGAGGTTATAGCTGGGTTTAGTGGGCAGTAGTTGAAGTTGGGAGGTTATAGCTGGGTTTAGTGGGCAGTAGTTGAAGTTGGGAGGTTATAGCTGGGTTTAGTGGGCAGTAGTTGAAGTTGGGAGGTTATAGCTGGGTTTAGTGGGCAGTAGTTGGAGTTGGGAGGTTATAGCTGGGTTTAGCGGGCAGTAGTTGAAGTTGGGAGGTTATAGCTGGGTTTAGTGGGCAGTAGTTGAAGTTGGGAGGTTATAGCTGGGTTTAGTGGGCAGTAGTTGAAGTTGGGAGGTTATAGCTGGGTTTAGTGGGCAGTAGTTGAAGTTGGGAGGTTATAGCTGGGTTTAGTGGGCAGTAGTTGGAGTTGGGAGGTTATAGCTGGGTTTAGTGGGCAGTAGTTGAAATTGGGAGGTTATAGCTGGGTTTAGTGGGCAGTAGTTGAAGTTGGGAGGTTATAGCTGGGTTTAGTGGGCAGTAGTTGAAGTTGGGAGGTTATAGCTGGGTTTAGTGGGCAGTAGTTGAAGTTGGGAGGTTATAGCTGGGTTTAGTGGGCAGTAGTTGAAGTTGGGAGGTTATAGCTGGGTTTAGTGGGCAGTAGTTGGAGTTGGGAGGTTATAGCTGGGTTTAGCGGGCAGTAGTTGAAGTTGGGAGGTTATAGCTGGGTTTAGTGGGCAGTAGTTGAAGTTGGGAGGTTATAGCTGGGTTTAGTGGGCAGTAGTTGAAGTTGGGAGGTTATAGCTGGGTTTAGCGGGCAGTAGTTGGAAGTTGGGAGGTTATAGCTGGGTTTAGTGGGCAGTAGTTGAAGTTGGGAGGTTATAGCTGGGTTTAGTGGGCAGTAGTTGAAGTTGGGAGGTTATAGCTGGGTTTAGCGGGCAGTAGTTGGAAGTTGGGAGGTTATAGCTGGGTTTAGCGGGCAGTAGTTGGAGTTGGGGGGTGTCCCAACTAGTTGGTCGGTGGTACAGTTATTGTTGGGGGGCTATAGCAGGGTCTGGGGGGCAGGTGGGGCCTTGGGAGATTTAGGGGTACAGTCGAAGTTGGGGGGCGTCCTGTGTGGTTGTTTCTGGTTGAGAAGTTAAAAGTGGGGGGCTATAGCAGGGAAGGGGGGTGGGGTCCGATGATGTTGGCCTGGGGTACAGGAGCAGGGTTTGGGGGGCTATAGCAGGGAGGTGGGGTCCTGTGTCATTGCCCTGGGGTACAGGAGCAGGGTTTGGGGGGGCTATAGCAGGGAGGGGGGGATACCATGTCATTGGCCTGGGTTGCAGAGGCAGGGTTTGGGGGGGCTATAGCAGGGAGGTTGGGGTCCTGTGTCGTTGGCCTGGGGTGATGGAGCAGGGTTTGGGGGGCTATAGCAGGGCGATGGGGGTCCTGTGTCGTTGGCCTGGGGTGATGGAGCAGGGTTTGGGGGGCTATAGCAGGGCGATGGGGGTCCTGTGTCGTTGGCCTGGGTGATGGAGCAGGGTTTGGGGGGCTATAGCAGGGCGATGGGGGTCCTGTGTCGTTGGCCTGGGGTGATGGAGCAGGGTTTGGGGGGCTATAGCAGGGCGATGGGGGTCCTGTGTCGTTGGCCTGGGGTGATGGAGCAGGGTTTGGGGGGCTATAGCAGGGCGATGGGGGTCCTGTGTCGTTGGCCTGGGTGATGGAGCAGGGTTTGGGGGGCTATAGCAGTCTGTCCATGAAGCTAGTGTCGAGGCGCTGGATGAGCACGCGGATGAAGGACATCTCTTTGCGTGTGTTCTCAAAGATGATGCGTGGGTCGTCTGACTGGCAACGCAGGCAGTTAGGGGCCATCACCATGGCCAGGTTGTTCACATCCATCTTAGTGATCACCACGTTGGCAGGCTGGCCAAACACCTGGAGGGAGAGAGAGATGATGATGGGTGTGTTTGATTGTGTGTGTGTTTGCTACCTATAGGAAGTGGGTGATGTTGAAGTTGATAGTGTGTATTTGGAACAGAGGATGAGTTTGGAGCAGATGATGTGTGTGTGTGTTACCTGTAGAAAGCGTATGAGGTAGCAGAGCACCAGCTTGTTGATGTGAGGAAGGCCCATCACTACGTTGACTGCAGCCTCAGGGTCATCATAGTGAGTGATACACTCCTCATAGAACTCATGAGGAATCAACGGCTCCTCCAATTCCCTGTACCACAACTTCAACAGAGAGGCTGGTTGGGTTGTGGGGGGTGGGGTGGGAATAAGGGGAGCAGAGAGGGGGGAGAGAGAAGGGGAAAAGGGGTAGAATTGGAAAAGGGAGACGGTGAGAAATAGTTATTTTTGGGCTCTAGCTATCTGTATGTACAGTGTAAGTAAATTTTTTACAAATTCATTGACAGTCCAATCAAGAGACAGAAACAGTTGACTGGTCAGACACACAGCATCCCTCTACGCACTGACACTAATGCCTTAATCACACACAGAACAGACCAGAAGAACACCATCACACTTCTCTATGTGTGAGTGTGTGCTCATCCATGTCTGTGTTGGTAATAGAGTTGTGACTGATGATGACCTCTGCCAACCTCCACACAGGATTGCTCCTTCTTTTCTGCTATGGAATCTATTTTATTGTTATTTATAAAAATTGCAGTAGTTTAGCAGTGTGTCAGTGCGTGGTGGGGGGAATGTGTGTGTGTGTGCGCTGAGGGTGGGTCATCCAATCATGTTGACCTGCTGCTGCAGCTCCTAACACGCTTTGGTGTTGGGGCTATTCATATTCAGAGAGAATTAGAGCACCGCAGAGGGCCTGGGGTTAGGGGAGGGTTGGAGAGAAGGGGGAGGGCCTGGGGCTAGGGGAGGGTTGGAGAGAAGGGGGAGGGCCTGGGGCTAGGGGAGGGTTGGAGAGAAGAGGGGGGGCCTGGGGCTAGGGGAGGGTGGGAGAGAAGGGGGAGGGCCTGGGGCTAGGGGAGGGTGGGAGAGAAGGGGGAGGGCCTGGGGCTAGGGGAGGGTTGGAGAGAAGGGGGAGGGCCTAGGGCTAGGGGAGGGTGGGAGAGAAGGGGGAGGGCCTGGGGCTAGGGGAGGGTTGGAGAGAAGGGGGAGGGCCTGGGGCTAGGGGAGGGTGGGAGAGAAGGGGGAGGGCCTGGGGCTAGGGGAGGGTGGGAGAGAAGGGGGAGGGCCTGGGGCTAGGGGAGGGTTGGAGAGAAGGGGGAGGGCCTGGGGCTAGGGGAGGGTGGCAGAGAAGGGGGAGGGCCTGGGGCTAGGGGAGGGTGGGAGAGAAGGGGGAGGGCCTGGGGCTAGGGGAGGGTTGGAGAGAAGGGGGAGGGCCTGGGGCTAGGGGAGGGTTGGAGGGAAGGGGGAGGGCCTGGGGCTAGGGGAGGGTGGGAGAGAAGGGGGGGGGGGGGGGGGGGGGGGGGGCTAGGGGAGGGTGGGAGAGAAGGGGGAGGGTCTAGGGCTAGGAGAGGGTGCATAGCCATTACTATGTACCCGTACTCCCCATTTAAAGTGCCACCAGCAATCACTGGTGTACAGTGTGTACGGTGTGTGTGTACGGTGTGTGTGTGTACGGTGTGTGTATTACCTGGGATGTGTGGGTCCTCCAGGTCCGTGGGGATCTTCCATTGGTCCACTTGCAGCTTGAGAGCGTTGACCTCATCTATGTCACCTGGAACCCTGTGAGGTCAGGGGTCAGAAACACATTAGACTCCTCCTTCCTTCCTCACAGCACCCTTTACCAATCCCTTTAGCTCATTCATGTATCTCTCTTCCTCCGTCTGGTCTCCATTAAGTACTAGGGCCCAGATTAACAAAATCTTCTTCAGACATTTCTTCTTAACTGACTTTTTTGCTTAACTATTTTATGTTCTTGTGCTATTTCTTCTGTTTCTCCTTAAGCAAAAAGTTAAGGAGAAATTAGATTCTTAAAAATAAAGTTGTTGGAAATGAATTCCAAGATAGCTAAACCATTGTCTTAAACTCAGGGCTCATGAAAGCAATTGAACCTGTTAATTCACACACAAACTTCATCTGAAAGTTTCAGTATTGATTATTTTAAACCCAAGAACATGATTTAGAACAGTAATATCAGTATGAAATATGCTAACATGATTGCCATTGCTAGCTAGATAGCTAGCTGAAACGGTTGCCTAACAACAAGAAGATATTTGAGAAGTTTGTAAGAAAATCATTACATCTTAAGATATTGTTGAGGAATTGCACTTACGAACTATCTTATGAACTTCTTTTTTTTTTCAGAAGAAGTTTCTTAAAGTTTTGCGTAAGAAGTGTTTTGTGAATCTGGGCCCAGGACCTTCACTGACAGACATGTCTAATACTACTAACTCCTCCCTCCTTCCCTTTACCCCAATTCCACTCCTCCCTCTCGCCCTCCCTACCTCTCTCCCTAGTGTTAGTGAGTGAGAGGTAGGTACTGACCTGAAGATGCCCTCTATTTGGTCTCCATTAAGACCCAGGACCTCCTCAGAGAGGCGTGTCTGGACCCAGGGCAGCTGACTGTCGGGGTAACGCTCCTTCTGCAGTGACATCACTTCCTCCAGGGAAGAGCCAAACATGGAGGGGCTGAAGATGGCGTTCCTGGCGTGTTTGATCTCCTCCAGACACGGCTTCTGCAACCCCTGGATTACAACACAGGCAGATACATCAATCAATATATCAATTAATCAATCAATCAAATGTATTTTATGAAGCCCTTTTTACTTCAGCAGTTGTCACAAAGTGCTTAAAGTTATCCGGCCTAAATGCCAAAGAGCATGCAATGCAGAGGCAAAAGCAGAGTGGCCTGGAAAAGTTCCCTAGAAGGAAGGAACCTAGAGAGGAACCAGGTTCAGAGATGTGGCCCATCATTTTCGGGTAGAGATTTAGAGTACATTTGTTTTTTTCTATAAACTAGGGTACCAGTGAGGATTTCCTACACTGGACATTAAGATACAAAAGGGGGAACATGGCTATATTCAATACAATTCACAAGTTGATTTAAAACCTATGTTTAACCCTTTATCATGGTTGGTTTTTCAGCGGCAGGGACTGGGAGACTAGTCAGGATCGAGGCAAAGATGAACGGAGCAAAGTACAGAGAGATCCTTGATGAAAACCTGCTCCAGAGCGCTCAAGACCTCAGACTGGGGAGAAGTTTCACCTTCCAACAGGACAACGACCCTAAACACACAGCCAAGACAATACAGGAGTTGCTTCAGGACAAGTCTCTGAATGTCCTTGAGTGGCCCAGCCAGTGCCCGGACTTGAACCCGATCTAACATCTCTGGAGACCTGAAAATAGCTTTGCAGCAACGGTCCCCATCCAACCTGAGAGAGCTTGAGAGGATCTGCAGAGAAGAATGGGAGAAACTCCCCAAATACAGGTGTGCCAAGCTTGTAGCATCATACCCAACAAGACTCAATGCTGTAATCGCTGCTAAAGGTGTTTCAACAAAGTACTGAGTAAAGGGTCTGAAAACTTATGTAAATGTGATATCACTTTTTTTATTTTTTATAAATTAACAAAAATGAACAGTTCTGCCATAATATAACACTACGGCTCTTGAGGCGAAGCCCAAAGTCACATATTACACACTATATTTAGCAACTGCGTGTTTACTGAAAAATAATGGTATGACCTTCATAAATGTATCTAAATTAATTATTGAGAAACTGAAAATAAGTATGAAAATATCTACAAGTTAATAAGAAATATGTTGGATTCAAGTCTCCATCTCAACCAAAAAGAAAAGTTAAAGAATATGATTAAATCAAATCAAACTGTATTAAAGTGCATTTAAAGTTTGATTTGATTTATTCCTATTCTTTAACTTGGTGAATCAAACATATCAATTATACATTTTAAGGGGAAAAGAGAGCATGGTTAAAGGATGGGGAAAAGGGAAGAGAGAGAGAGAGGGATAGAAAGTGAGAGCGTTCAGTGGGTTTGCTCTTCCTTCACAAGGGCATAATCAGTACTATTAATCCCCCCGGTAGAGGCTCTGCTCTGGGGTTAATACCAGTCAAACACTGTGCCTCAGGCTACATGCTGCATTCAGGGTGTGTATATGTGTGAGTCCACCAAGTGACAAACTGTCTCTATTACCACCCTGCAGAGATGCTGGCACATGCTACATGCCTCACACACGCTATGCCAACCACCAGTGCCCGCTATCACAGGCTGACATCGCCACGGGTGATAGGAGACAGGAGCACACACACACACACACACACACACACACACACACACACACACACACACACACACACACACACACACACACACACACACACACACACACACACACACACACACACACACACACACACACACACAAACATTTAATTACACTACCCACCACTATCAATCCATATTTTCACTCTTTCATTCCCTGTCTATTCGTCTTCCTCCCTCTCCATCCCAGTCAATTCCTCTCCACTGCTCCTTTGCTCTGATCCTCCCTCTATCCCTTGGTCTCACTCTCCATCTGTCTTTCCTCTGTCCCTCATCTGCCCTTTCCTTCAGTTCAGCCCACTGTCTGTTTCTGCCTCAAAAGATAGTGTAGACAGCAGATGACCGCTTCACTGGCCCCCTCCTGTGGTCAGAAAGAGAGAAGCACCATTCCATGACAGGAAGTAGAATTATTGCTCCATGGTCACATTGGGGCCTGTTTGAGAGGATGTCATGTTAGCAAACATTCAAATAAAAATGTATTGTGATGTATAACTGATATTATTGTCTGTCAGATAGAATAAAGAATCACGTCAACTCTATTCATTCTATTTCAATCTCCAATATTCAAAATATTTCACATGAACTGAGCTAGATGTAGCCCACTGGGCACAAACTGGTTAAATCAATGTTGTTTCACCTAATTTGTCAACGTATTGTGATGTGGAATCTACCCGGAAAATACATTGAATTAGAAAAAAGTAATTAGCGTAAACTATTGTTAAGAGGATAACATTTCAACCACAGGATTATGTCATCATGGTAACCAACTTTCAAAATAGACAAACCTTGCATAAAATATGTTGAATTTGTACCTTTGAAACAACGTAGGGCTGGGCGGTATACCGTATTTTACTATATACCGGCATTGATGAACGGACCGGTTTGGGTTTTTACTTTACCTTCTATAACAGTATTTGAATGTTTGGTTTGTTAAATGTGATACGCCGTGTGTAATGTCAATTTGTATAGTTTACTCCACTACTTGAGTCATCCCTCTCTGCTCTCTCAATTCAATTCAATTCAAGGGGCTTTATTGGCATGGGAAACATATGTTTACATTGCCAAAGCAAGTGGAGTAGATAATATACAAAAGTGAAATAAACAATAAAAATGAACAGTAAACATTACACTCACAGAAGTTCCAAAAGAATAAAGACATTACAAATGTAATTTTATGTATATATACAGTGTGGTAACGATGTACAAATGGTTAAAGTACAAAAGGGAAAATAAATAAGCATAAATATGGGTTGTATTTACAGTGGTGTTTGTTCTTCACTGGTTGACCTTTTCTTGTGGCAACAGGTCACAGGTCTCTCTCTCTCTCCATGCCGCTTTCCACACAGACCTAGTGTTGCTTGACCATGAGACACTTGCGTTCACAATGTTGATGATGTTGACGATGTTATTTCCACTTTGATCTTAATATAAATCCACAAGCGTTCTATAATTACAATATTAGTTTGTATTTCTTACATCTGCAAACAGCTAGTTTGTATTTTCTTAGCAAGTTAAGATAAATCGTGTTAGCCACTAATGCTAATCGCTAGTTAGCTGGCTAGGTAAAAAGCTAATAAAAGTTGTGAGTTAGAGCAAACGTAGCTAGCTAATACAGCCTGATACCAGTGCTGGTGGAGGCTTAAATCAGCATGTTGTTTGTGCAACAGTATCTTCTAAATCAAAGAGGGATAGGCAAAGCATGAATATGTTGGCTACATGAATAAAGATTTAATGTAGCCAAAGATTATAGGGTCCCCTAGGAAACACTGAACATCACTTTGGTTTCTACCCTGTCACAATAACTCGTCCATGGCATTTTCATTCGTTGTCATGTCAAACAACACTGTATTCAAAGTGCCCACTACTTTTTATATTCTAACTATAGAATTAGAATAAACTTTATATTTCCATGATTCCAAAAGTTCAACAAGTGTTTTGATCTAAATCGCAATTGCAACATTTGGTTAGAAATAAGGACTCGTTTTCAAATCAAATAAAATTGTATTTGTCACATACACATGGTTAGCAGATGTTAATGCGAGTGTAGCGAAATGCTTGTGCTTCTAGTTCCGACAATGCAGTAATAACCAACAAGTAATCTACCCTAACAATTCCACAACTACTACCTTATACACACAAGTGTAAAGGGATAAAGAATATGTACATAAAGATATATGAATGAGTGATGGTACAGAACGGCATAGGCAAGATGCAGTAGATGGTATAGTGTACAGTATATACATATACATATGAGATGAGTAATGTAGGGTATGTAAACATTATATTAAGTGGCATTGTTTAAAGTGGCTAGTGATACATTTTTACATAATTTCCATCAATTCCCATTATTAAAGTGGCTGGAGTTGAGTCAGTATGTTGGCAGCGGCCACTAAATGTTAGTGGTGGCTGTTTAACAGTCTGATGGCCTTGAGATAGAAGCTGTTTTTCAGTCTCTCGGTCCCTGCTTTGATGCACCTGTACTGACCTCGCCTTCTGGATGATAGCGGGGTGAACAGGCAGTGGCTCGGGTGGTTGTTGTCCTTGATGATCTTTATGGCCTTCCTGTGACATCGGGTGGTGTAGGTGTCCTGGAGGGCAGGTAGTTTGCCCCCGGTGATGCGTTGTGCAGACCTTACTACCCTCTGGAGAGCCTTACGGTTGTGGGCGGAGCAGTTGCCGTACCAGGCGGTGATACAGCCCGACAGGATGCTCTCGATTGTGCATCTGTAGAAGTTTGTGAGTGCTTTTGGTGACAAGCCGAATTTCTTCAGCATCCTGACGTTGAAGAGGCGCTGCTGGGCCTTCTTCACAACGCTGTCTGTGTGGGTGGACCAATTCAGTTTGTCCGTGATGTGTACACCGAGGAACTTAAAACTTTCCACCTTCTCCACTACTGTCCCGTCGATGTGGATAGGGGGGTGCTCCCTCTGCTGTTTCCTGAAGTCCACAATCATCTCCTTTGTTTTGTTGACGTTGAGTGTGAGGTTATTTTCCTGACACCACACTCCGAGGGCCCTCACCTCCTCCCTGTAGGCCGTCTCGTCGTTGTTGGTAATCAAGCCTACCACTGTAGTGTCGTCCGCAAACTTGATGATTGAGTTGGAGGTGTGCATGGCCACGCAGTCGTGGGTGAACAGGGAGTACAGGAGAGGGCTCAGAACGCACCCTTGTGGGGCCCCAGTGTTGAGGATCAGCGGGGTGGAGATGTTGTTACCTACCCTCACCACTTGGAGGCGGCCCGTCAGGAAGTCCAGGACCCAGTTGCACAGGGCGGGGTCGAGACCCAGGGTCTCGAGCTTGATGACGAGTTTGGAGGGTACTATGGTGTTAAATGCTGAGCTGTAGTCGATGAACAGCATTCTCACATAGGTATTCCCCTTGTCCAGATGGGTTAGGGCAGTGTGCAGTGTGGTTGCGATTGCGTCGTCTGTGGACCTATTGGGTCGGTAAGCAAATTGGAGTGGGTCTAGGGTGTCAGGTAGGGTGGAGGTGATATGGTCCTTGACTAGTCTCTCAAAGCACTTCATGATGACGGAAGTGAGTGCTACGGGGCGGTAGTCGTTTAGCTCAGTTACCTTAGCTTTCTTGGGAACAGGAACAATGGTGGCCCTCTTGAAGCATGTGGGAACAGCAGACTGGGCTAAGGATTGATTGAATATGTCCTTAAACACACCAGCCAGCTGGTCTGCGCATGCTCTGAGGACGCGGCTGGGAATGCCGTCTGGGCCTGCAGCCTTGCGAGGGTTAACACGTTTAAATGTTTTACTCACCTCGGCTGCAGTGAAGGAGAGCCCGCAGGTTTTGGTAGCGGGCCGTGTCAGTGGCACTGTATTGTCCTCAAAGCGAGCAAAAAAGTTATTTAGTCTGTCTGGGAGCAAGACATCCTGGTCCGCGACGGGGCTGGTTTTCTTTTTGTAATCCGTGATTGACTGTAGACCCTGCCACATACCTCTTGTGTCTGAGCTGTTGAATTGCGACTCTACTCTATACTGGGACTTAGCTTGTTTGATTGCCTTGCGGAGGGAATAGCTACACTGTTTGTATTCGGTCATGTTTCCGGTCACCTTGCCCTGGTTAAAAGCAGTGGTTCGCGCTTTCAGTTTCACGCGAATGCTGCCATCAATCCACGGTTTCTGGTTTGGGAATGTTTTAATCGTTGCTGTGGGTACGACATCGTCAATGTACTTTCTAATGAACTCGCTCACCGAATCAGCGTATTCGTCAATGTTGTTGTTGGACGCAATGCGGAACATATCCCAATCCACGTGATCGAAGCAGTCTTGAAGCGTGGAATCAGATTGGTCGGACCAGCGTTGAACAGACCTGAGCGCGGGAGCTTGCTGTTTTAGTTTCTGTTTGTAGGCTGGAAGCAACAAAATGGAGTCGTGGTCAGCTTTTCCGAAAGGAGGGCGGGGGAGGGCCTTATATGCGTCGCGGAAGTTAGTATAACAATGATCCAAGGTTTTACCAGCCCTGGTAGCACAATCGATATGCTGATAGAATTTAGGGAGTTTTGTTTTCAGATTAGCCTTGTTAAAATCCCCAGCTACAATGAATGCAGCCTCAGGGTGTGTGGTTTCCAGTTTACAAAGAGTCAGATAAAGTTCGTTCAGGGCCATCGATGTGTCTGCTTGGGGGGGAATATATACGGCTGTGATTATAATCTAAGAGAATTCCCTTGGTAGATAATGCGGTCGACATTTGATTGTGAGGAATTCTAAATCAGGTGAACAGAATGACTTGAGTTCCTGTATGTTGTTATGATCACACCACGTCTCGTTAATCATAAGGCATACACCCCCGCCCCTCTTCTTACCAGAAAGATGTTTGTTTCTGTCGGCGCGATGCGTGAAGAAACCAGCTGGCTGCACCGACTCCGTTAGCGTCTCTCGAGTGAACCATGTTTCCGTGAAGCAAAGAACGTTACAATCTCTGATGTCTCTCTGGAATGTTACCCTTGCTCGGATTTCATCAACCTTATTGTCAAGAGACTGGACATTGGCGAGTAGTATGCTAGGGAGTGGAGCGCGATGTGCCCGTCTCCGAAGCCTGACCAGGAGACCGCTTCGTTTGCCCCTTTTACGGCGTCGTTGTTTAGGGTCGCCGGCTGGGATCAGATCCATTGTATTGGGTGGAAGGCAAAACACAGGATCCGCTTCGGGAGAGTCATATTCCTGGTTGTAACGATGGTGAGTTGATGTTGCTCTTATATTCAGTAGTTCCTCCCGACTGTATGTAATGAAACCTAAGATTACCTGGGGTACCAATGTAAGGAATAACACATAAAAAAACAAAATACTGCATATTTTCCTAGGAACGCGAAGCGAGGCGGCCATCTCGGTCGGCGCCGGAAGTAGAAACGTTTTTTTGCCCATATCGTGGCAGTGTGGAAATGATCTCAAATGAGTGCAGGAAATGCAGAAATTTATGGAAATGCAGGAAATTATTTTAGGTTGAAGTTGAATTGAACAGTATAAAACAATCAGAAAGGAGAAAGACCCCTTGAAATAATTTAGAATGTATGTGTTGCCACCCTAGGATCACTCACTCATAAAGCACCCTAGGATCACTCACTACTCATAAAGCACCCTAGGATCACTCACTCATAAAGCACCCTAGGATCACTCACTACTCATAAAGCACCCTAGGATCACTCACTACTCATAAAGCACCCTAGGATCACTCACTACTCATAAAGCACCCTAGGATCACTCACTACTCATAAAGCAAATGTAGAACTTTTATTAATCAAAAATATAAAATACCGTCAAATACCGTCATACCGTCAAAGATTTGAAAAATACCATGATATGATATTTTGGCCATATCGCCCAGCCCTTAAACAACATCAGATCTTCAACGTAATATCCACTATAAGAACCGTACCCAATTCGCCACGTTGAAATGACGTGTTGTGCCCAGTGGGAGGCTAGTAGTCTGGTTTACACAGGGATATTAGATGGTCTAGACCAGGTGTACTCAAGTACTATTTGAGAAGGTCCGATCACACAAATTTCCTGGGTGGCAAACGTCCGGATGGATAATGTAATTTATCGGCGTAGTAACAAACCCCCACCTTACAACCCATGCGACCCCATGTATTCACACCCCTTGCAGGCGGATAAAAAATGTTGCAGTTTTAAAGCAAATTTCCTGCAATTCTACAAATTTTGCATGGGGCAGATTTATTTTGCTGTTTTAAAGCTAATCTCCTGCAATTTTACGCATTATTCCAAAAATATCTACAGTGCATTCGGAAAGTATTCAGACCCCTTGACTTTTTCCACATTTTGTTACGTTACAGCCTTATTCTAAAATGTATTACATTGTTTGTTTTCCTCACCAATCTACACACAATACCCCATAATGACAAAGCAAAAACAGGTTTTAGAATTTTTTGCAAATGTCTTAAAAATAAAAAACTGAAATATCACATTTACATAAGTATTCAGACCCTTTACTCAGTACTTTGTTGAAGCACCTTTGGCAGCGATTACAACCTCAAGTCTTCTTGGTTATGATACTGCAAGCTTGGCACACCTGTATTTGGGGAGTTTCTCACATTTTTCTTTGCCGATCCTCTCAAGCTCTCTCAGGTTGGATGGGGAGCGTTGCTGCACAGCTATTTCCAGGTCTCTCCAGAGATGTTTGATCAGGTTCAAGTCCGGGATCTGCCTAGGCCACTTAAGCACATTCAGAGACTTGTCCTGAAGCCACTCCTGCGTTTATCCTGGCTGTGTGCTTAGGGTCTTTGTCCTGTTGGTAGGTGAACTTTCACCCCAATCTGAGGTCCTGAGCGCTCTGGAGCAGGTTTCACCAAGGTTCTCTCTGTACTTCGCTCTGTTCATCTTTGGGCGGCAGGTAGCCTAGTTGTTAGAGCGTTGGACCAGCAGTAACAGAAAGGTTGCTGGATTGAATCCCCGTGCTGACAAGGTAAAAATCTGTCGTTCTGGCCCTGAACAAAGCAGTTAACCCACTGTTCCCCGGTAGGCCATCATTGTAAATAAGAATTTGTTCTTAACTGACTTGCCTAGTTAAATAAAGGTAAAATAATAATAATATTTCCCTTGATCCTGACTAGTCTCCCAGTCCCTGCTGCTGAAAAATATACCCACAGCATGATGCTGCCACCACCATTCTTCACGAAGCTTTCCTCCAGACGTGACGCTTGGCATTCAGGCCAAAGAGTTCAATCTTGGTTTCATCAGACCAGAGAATCTTGTTTCTCATGGTCTGAGAGTCTTTTAGGTGCTTTTGGCAAACTCCATGCAGGCTGTCATGTGCATTTTACTGAGGAGTGGCTTCCATCTGGCCACTCTACCATAAAGGTCTGATTGGTGGAGTGCTGCAGAGATGGTTGTTCTTCTGGAAGGTTGTCCAATCTCCACAGAGAAACTCTGGAGCTCTGTCAAAGTGACCATCGGGTTCTTGGTCACCTCCCTGACCAAGGCCCTTCTCCCCTGATTGCTCAGTTTGGCCAGGGCCAGCTCTAGGAAGAGTCTTGGTGATTCCAAACTTCTTCCATTTAAGAATGATGGAGGCCACTGTGTTCTTGGGGAGCTTCAATGCTGCAGACATTTCTGGTACTGTTCCCCAAATCCGTGCCTTGACACAATCCTGTCTCGGAGCTCTACCGACAATTCCTTCGACCTCATGGCTTGGTTTTTGCTCTGACATGCACTGTCAACTATGGGACATTATATAGACTGGTGTATGCCTTTCCAAATCATGTGAAATCAATTGAAATTACCACAAGTGGACTCCAATCAAGTTGTAGAAACATCTCAAGGATGATCAATGGAAACAGGATGCACCTGAGCTCAATTTTCGAGTTTCAAAGCAAAGGGTCTGAATAAGGTATTTATGTTTTTTATTTATAAGAAATTTGAAGAAATTTTTAAAACCTGTTTTCACTTTGTCATTATAGGGTATTGTGTGTAAATTGATGGGGAAAAACATTTATTTAATCCATTTTAGAATAAGGCTGGAAAAAGTCAAGGGGTCTGAATACTTTCCAAATGCATTGTATATAGTTTTTTCAATCTTTTTTTTTTTTGGGGGGGGGGGGGGGGGGGGGGGCCCTGGTCCGTATTGACCCCATTCTGGGTCCGGATCCGGCCCGCCAGTTGAGTAAGGGGGGTCTAGACTCTGATGTTGTAGCATCTCTGAGGCAACACACCCACGGTGTAGTGTTTGGTACACAGATAGGCATAGAGAGGTGGACATACAGAGAGTTACTAAGACATAGAGAGAGTTACTAGTAAATAGATAGAGTTACTAGGACGTAGATAGTGTTACTAGGACATAGATAGAGTTACTAGGACATAGATAGAGTTACTAGGACGTAGATAGAGTTACTAGGACATAGATAGAGTTACTAGGATATAGATAGAGTTACAAGGACGTAGAGAGAGCTACTAGGATGTATTTTTGTATTTGTATTTATTATGGATCCCCATTAGCTGCTGCCAAAGCAGCAGCTACTCTTCCTGGGGTCCAGCAAAAGTAAGGCAGTTTTTACCATTTTAAAACATTACAATACATTCACAGATTTCACAACACACTGTGTGCCCTCAGGCCCCTACTCCACCACTACCACATATCTACAGTACTAAATCCATGTGTATGTATAGTGCGTACGTTATCATATGTGTGTGTGTGTGTGTGTGTGTGTGTGTGTGTGTGTGTGTGTGTGTGTGTGTGTGTGTGTGTGTGTGTGTGTGTGTGTGTGTATGCATGTGTCTGTGCCAATGTTTGTGTTGCTTCACAGTCCCTCCTGTTCCAAAAAGGTGTTTTTTTAATCTGTTTTTGAAATCTAATTGTACTGCTTGCGTGCGTCAGTTACTTGATGTGGAATAGAGTTCCATGTAGTCATGGTTCTACGTAGTACTGTGTGCCTCGCATAGTCTGTTCTGGACTTGGAGACTGTGAAGAGACCTCTTGTGACATGTCTTGTGGGGTATGTATTGTGTCCGAGCTGTGTGCCAGTAGTTTAGACAGACAGCTCGGTGCATTCAACATGTCAATACTTCTCATAAATAAAAGTAGTGATGAAGTCTATCTCCCATCCACTTTCAGCCAGGAGAGATTGACATGCATATTATTAATATTAGCTCTCTGTGTACATCCAAGGGCCAGCCGTGCCGCCCTGTTCTGAGCCAATTGCAAGTCACTGTTTGTGGCACCTGACCACATGACTGAACAGTTGTCCAGGTGCAACAAAACTAGGGTCTGTAGGACCTGCCTTGTTGATAGTGTTGTTAAGATGGCAGAGCATCGCTTTATTATAGACAGACTTCTTCCCATCTTGGCTACTACTGCATCAATATGTTTTGACCATGACAGTTTACAATCTAGTGTTACTCCAAGCAGTTTACTCTTCTCAACTTGCTAAATTTTCACATACTTTATTACAAGACTTAGTTGAGGTTTAGGGTTTAGTGAGTGTTTTGTTCCAAATACAATGCTTTTAGTTTTAGAAATATTTAGGGCTAACTTATTCCTTGCCACCCACTCTGAAACTAACTGCAGCTCTTTGTTAAGTGTTGCAGTCATTTCAGTCGCTGTAGTAGACTTCATGGACCTTGTTTCTTAGGCTACATATGTTAAAATGGGCTATTTTTAGCACTTTTCTGGGTTGCTTGATTGTTTTTAATGCTTTACTGGGAAGCTTATTGGAGGTAGACTTACTCATGTTATTTACATTGGAGCTGATAGTGCAGGGTGAGCTGCATAAAGTAGTCTTCCTACTATTGCACACCGCCTCAGTGCTAACAGTGTAACTCTGGTTTATAGGCTCATGATTACTGCTTACAATAGCTGTAGGATAAACAGATGTATTTGGTGCAATTAGGGGTACATCAATTAAATTACTTACATTGTGTTTCCCAATGCCCCTGAGATCATGTACATTTGATGCAGCATTATGACGACTCATTGTCACAATGGTAGGGTCTTGGATCATTTACCAGTCATTGTTTCAACGCAGCCTTGAAATGCATGGACAGAGTCCAGGAGCCAAGATGATTTTGATGGACTCCGTCATTCCTGTAGAGTATCTTCTGTTTCCAGAAGGTGTCAAAGTTATCAATAAAAGTGACTCCAGCAGAGCTACAGTAGTCTTTTTTAAATATATTTTTTATATATAATTTTACCCCCTTTTTCGTGGTATACAATTGTTAGTAATTACTATCTTGTCTCATCGCTACAACTCCCGTACGGGCTCGGGAAAGATGAAGTTCGAAAGTCATGCGTCCTCCGAAACACAACCCAACCAAGCCGCACTGCTTCTTAACACCGCGCGCATCCAACCCGGAAGCCAGCCGCACCCATGTGTCGGAGGAAACACCGTGCACCTGGCAACCTTGGTTAGCGCACACTGTGCCCGGCCCGCCACAGGGGTCGCTGGTGCGCGATGGGACAAGGATATCCCTACCGGCCAAACCCCCCCCAAACTGGATGACGCTAGGCCAATTGTGCGTCGCCCCACACAGCGGCAGGATTCGGCTGCGACAGAGCCTGGGCGCGAACCCAGAATCTCTGGTGGCACAGCTAGCGCTGCGATGCAGTGCCCTAGACCACTGCGCCACCCGGGAGGCATAGCTACGGTAGTCTTTTAGCCAGATGTGTAATGCCAGCAGTCTGCTGAATCTTTCACATCCGCGGCCCATCGATGGTACTGGACCTGAAATTATTGGCCGTTTTTTGTAGTATTTTAATGCTAAAATCAGTTCTATAAAATCAATTTTCAAATGTTCCGAGCTTGCCCTCCTGATGTCGTTAGACCCCACATGGACTCCGACAGTGTCAGCTCCCGGCATCTGTGGTAGAACAGTCGGAAGCAGCCTTGCTATGTCCTGTACTCGTGCTCCTGGGTAACACAGGGTTTTTGCCTTGGGGACCGAGATGTTTCTCACCATAGAGCTATCTATGATGACAGCTGGTGATGTTGAATGGGCCAGTCTCTCAGGCAGCCTCACTGTCTGGTGGGGCTGGGAGCTCCGAGGATTTGTACCCAAGGTAGAAGGCACCGGAGAGGGAGACAGAGCCGAGGACGAAGGTACCTCCGGATCCGATCTTGATTGGGAAGCCACCACGGACGAAGGCGCCGGAACCTCTGGATCCAGGGAGGCAAAGCTGTTTCTGGTCTGTGTCAGTTCCAGGCTCAACATCTCCACGGAGACCCCCGTTGCCAGAGGACGGCTTCTTCGACTTCCACGGCGAGTGACGTACCTCCATGGCTGGTTGGGTCGAGATCATCTCCGTTCTTCAGGGAAGGGGAGACCCTTTCGGGGATGGAACCCTGCTGAGCACCGGCCAGTCGGCTGTGGAGAGCAAAACTTCCACCAGACTGGGGTGGAAGACAAAGAAAAAGTAGGTGGGCGTGGGTTCCCCAGTAGCTATGTAGGTTTGCTACTTGCTTGCTAAGAGTAGCTACTTCGCTCCTGTAGTCCTCCGCAAGCAAGCAGTTGCTACATTGAAAGTCAACACAGTCCACATTGCGGCCCCACAAAGAAATGCCACCCCACACCATGACTGACCCAACGCCAAACCGGTCATGCTGGTGGATGTTGCAGGCAGCAGAACGTTCTCCACGGCGTCTCCAGACTCTATCACGTCTGTCACATGTGCTCATGTGCTCAGTGTGAACCTGCTTTCATCTGTGAAGAGCACAGGGCGCCAGTGGCGAATTTGCCAATCTTGGTGTTCTCTGGCAAATGCCAAACGTCCTGCACGGTGTTGGGCTGTAAGCACAACCCCCACCTGTGGACGTTGGGCCCTCATACCACCCTCATGGAGTCTGTTTCTGACCGTTTGAGCAGACACATACACATTTGTGGCCTGCTGGAGGTAATTTTGCAGGGCTCTGGCAGTGCTCCTCCTTGCACAAAGGCGGAGGTAGCGGTCCTGCTGCTGGGTTGTTGCCCTCCTACGGCCTCCTCCACGTCTCCTGATGTACTGGCCTGTCTCCTGGTAGCGCCTCCATGCTCTGGACACTACGCTGACAGACACAGCAAACCTTCTTGCCACAGCTCGCATTGATGTGCCATCCTGGATGAGCTGCACTACCTGAGCCACTTGTGTGGGTTGTAGACTCCGTCTCATGCTACCACTAGAGTGAGAGCACCGCCAGCATTCAAAAGTGACCAAAACATCAGCCAGGAAGCATAGGAACTGAGAAGTGGTCTGTGGTCACCACCTGCAGAATCACTCCTTTATTGGGGGTGTCTTGCTAATTGCCTATAATTTCCACCTTTTGTCTATTCCATTTGCACAACAGCATGTGAAATTTATTGTCAATCAGTGTTGCTTCCTAAGTGGACAGTTTGATTTCACAGAAGTGTGATTGACTTGGAGTTACATTGTGTTGTTAAGTGTTCCCTTTATTTTTTTGAGCAGTGTATATCAAAACTAGACGATTGTCACGTTCCTGACCTGTTTTCCTTTGTCTTGTATTTATTTAGTTGGTCAGGGCGTGAGTTGGGTGGGTTTGTCTATGTGTGATTTTCTATGTTGGGATTTTTGTGTTCGGCCTGGTATGATTCTCAATCAGAGGCAGCTGTCAATCGTTGTCCCTGATTGAGAATCATACTTAGGCAGCCTGGGTTTCACGTGTGTTTTGTGGGTGTTTGTTTCCGTGTTTGTGTTTTCACCACACGGTACTGTATAGGTTTCTGCACTTCGTTTATTTGGTTTTTGTAATTCAGTGTTCAAGTTTCGTTATAATAAATCATCATGAACACTAACCACTCTGCGTATTGGTCCGATCCATGCTCCTCCTCATCTGAGGAGGAGAACGACTATGACAGCCGTTACAGAAACACCCACCACCAAAGGACCAAGCGGAGTGGAAACAGACAGCAGCAGCAGCAGAGACCGAAGACACAGGACTCATGGACTTGGGAGGAGATCCTGGACGGCAAGGGACCCTGGGCTCAGCCAGGGGAATATCGCCGTCCCAAGGCGGAGTTGGAGGCAGCGAAGGCAGAGAGGCGCTGGTATGAGGAGGCAGCGCGGCGACGCGGTTGGGAGCCTGAGAGTCAGACCCAAAAATTTATTGGGGGGGGCACACGCGGAGTGTGGCAAAGCCGGGTAGGAGACCTGAGCCAACTCCCCGTGCTTACCGTGGAGTGAGAGGGCGTCGTACTGGTCAGACACCGTGTTGTGCGGTGGTGAGCACGGTGTCCCCAGTACGCGTGCTTAGCCCAGTGCGGGCTATTCCACCTCGCCGCACTGGTAGGGCTAGGTTGGGCATCGAGCCGGGTGTCATGAAGCCGGCCCAACGCATCTGGCCTCCAGTGCGTCTCCTCGGGCCGGCGTACATGGCACCAGCCTTACAAATGGTGTCCCCGGTTCGCCAGCATAGCCCAGTGCGGGCTATTCCACCTCGCCGCACTAGCAGGGCTACGGGGACCATTCAACCTGGTAAGGTTGGGCGGGCTCGGTGCTCAAGAGCGCGTGTCCTCCTTCACGGTCCAGTAATTCCGGTGCCACCTCCACGTACCAGTCCTCCGGTGGCATCCCCCCGTACCAGGCTGTCTCTCCGGGTTCTCTCTCCAGTTGCTCTCATCTGCCCAGCGCTGTCTGAGCTGCCTGCCTGCCCAGCGCTGTCTGAGCTGTCTGCCTGCCCAGCGCTGTCTGAGCTGCCCGTCTGTCCCGAGCCGTCAGAGCTGCCCGTCTGTCCCGAGCCGTCAGAGCTGCCCGTCTGTCCCGAGCCGTCAGAGCTGCCCGTCTGTCCCAAGCCGTCAGAGCTGCCCGTCTGTCCCGAGCCGTCAGAGCTGCCCGTCTGTCCCGAGCCGTCAGAGCTGTCCGTCTGTCCCGAGCCGTCAGAGCTGTCCGTCTGTCCCGAGCCGTCAGAGCTGCCCGTCTGTCCCGAGCCGCTAGAGCCGTCCGCCAGACAGGAGCAGCCAGTGCCGTCCGCCAGACAGGAGCAGCCAGTGCCGTCCGCCAGACAGGAGCAGCCAGTGCCGTCCGCCAGACAGGAGCAGCCAGTGCCGTCAGCCAGCCAGGAGCAGCCAGTGCCGTCAGCCAGCCAGGATCCGCCAGTGCCGTCAGCCAGCCAGGATCCGCCAGTGCCGTCAGCCAGCCAGGATCCGCCAGTGCCGTCAGCCAGCCAGGATCCGCCAGTGCCGTCAGCCAGCCAGGATCCGCCAGTGCCGTCAGCCAACCAGGATCCGCCAGTGCCGTCAGCCAGCCAGGATCCGCCAGTGCCGTCAGCCAGCCAGGATCCGCCAGAGCCAGCCAGGATCCGCCAGAGCCAGCCAGCCAGGATCCGCCAGAGCCAGCCAGCCAGGATCCGCCAGAGCCAGCCAGCCAGGATCCACCAGAGCCAGCCAGCCAGGATCCGCCAGGGCCAGCCAGCCAGGATCCGCCAGAGCCTTCCGCCAGACAGGATCCGCCAGAGCCTTCCACCAGACAGGATCCGCCAGAGCCGTCCAGCCAGGACCAGCAAGAGCCGTCCAGCCAGGACCAGCCAGAGCCAGCCAGCCAGGAGCTGCCAGAGCCAGCCAGCCAGGATCCGCCAGAGCCAGCCAGCCAGGATCCGCCAGAGCCAGCCAGCCAGGATCCGCCAGAGCCAGCCAGCCAGGATCCGCCCCTCAGTCCGGTGCTGCCCCTCAGTCCGGTGCTGCCCCTCAGTCCGGTGCTGCCCCTCAGTCCGGTGCTGCCCCTCAGTCCGGAGCTGCCCCTCAGTCCGGAGCTGCCCCTTAGTCCGGTGCTGCCTTTTAATCCAATGGGGTTTATATGGAGGGTGGCCATTGGGAGGAGGCCACGGAAGCGGGGATTGACTATGGTGGGGTGGGGACCACGACCAGCGCCAGAGCCGCCACCGTGGACAGACGCCCACCCAGACCCTCCCCTAGAGTTTATGGTGGTGCGCCCGGAGTTCGCACCTTAAGGGGGGGGTTATGTCACGTTCCTGACCTGTTTTCCTTTGTCTTGTATTTATTTAGTTGGTCAGGGCGTGAGTTGGGTGGGTTTGTCTATGTGTGATTTTCTATGTTGGGATTTTTGTGTTCGGCCTGGTATGATTCTCAATCAGAGGCAGCTGTCAATCGTTGTCCCTGATTGAGAATCATACTTAGGCAGCCTGGGTTTCACGTGTGTTTTGTGGGTGTTTGTTTCCGTGTTTGTGTTTTCACCACACGGTACTGTATAGGTTTCTGCACTTCGTTTATTTGGTTTTTGTAATTCAGTGTTCAAGTTTCGTTATAATAAATCATCATGAACACTAACCACTCTGCGTATTGGTCCGATCCATGCTCCTCCTCGTCTGAGGAGGAGAACGACTATGACAGCCGTTACAACGATGAACTGAAGTCTGTGCCCAGTGGGCAGTAGAGAGAGGCCATTATATTACTGGTCTAAAACCGACAGCTAACTGGGCGTGTACTGATCGGAACTGGTTTAGTGAGTCAGTTAGTGTTTTTTAGGATAGATGAGGATAGATGAACAACGGAATGGAACGTCCCCTAGGAGATGGTTTCCATGACACCCAACCTTCCCTCCTCACCCTCCCAGCCTTACCCCCTTCTCTCTCGCACACACACGCACGCACGCACGCACGCACGCACGCACGCACGCACGCACGCACGCACGCACGCACGCACACACACACACACACACACACACACACACACACACACACACACACACACACACACACACACACACACACACACCCCTCTCTGTCTGGGAGCCTGGTAAACAGAGGCAGACTGTAGAGTTGTGATCTGGTATAAAAACACTCAGAAGATACATTTGCCTAAAGGGCCCCTGTAATTGGTGGACTAGTTAAGAAGCATGTGAGCATGTGTGTGTTTTATGTGTGCTTGTGCGAGCGTGTGTGTGCGAGCGTGTGGGCGGATACGTGTGTGTGTGTGCCGTGTTGTCCCAGCAGTCTCAGCAGGACTCCTGCTCCAGACATTTACATTAATAATACACTACATTTTGTACACCGCTTGCTTAAACAATAACTAAATTAAGACAAATACACACACTTAGCTTATCCTCTCATTCACCTATTATTATCTGACCCTGCTGGTCATCAATGAACGTTTGAACATCTTGAAGAACAATCTGGCCTTAATGGCCATGTAGTCTTATAATCTTCACCCGGCACAGCCAGAAGAGGACTGGCCACCCCTCAGAGCCTGGTTCCTCTCTAGGTTTCTTCCTAGGTTCCTGCCTTTCTAGGGAGTTTTCCTAGCCACAGTGCTTCTACATCTGCATTGCTTGTTGTTTGGGGTTTTAGGCTGGGTTTCTGTATAAGCACTTTGTGACATCTGCTGATGTAAAAAGGGCTTCAAAAATACATTTGATTGATCTACTTATTAATATTCAAAAAATAAGAGCCTAAAGCAATACAAGTCAACGGTGACATACCGTTGAATGTGTGTGTGTGTGTGTGTGTGTAGTGTGTGTGTGTGTGTGTGTGTGTTGTGTGTAAGTAGCATGTCATTGTGCCCCATATTCCCCTCCCATTCCCATCCCTGGGAGCATTCCGATATGGAATTCTTAATCAGATGGCGGTGGGGTACGCCGTGTTATCAGGGTGTGCACAGTGTGTCTCTTTGTGTGTGTGTGCGTATCCGTGAGTGTGTTTGTCTGTGTGTGTGTGTGGCGTGCATGAGGAGGGGTGTTAATTAAGTGGCGTGTGTTGTTGCCGTAGGGATGGCTAGTAGTTAACGACATAGATCTCGTTACTCCCCTTGGTTACTGTGCTCTCAGCCAATTAACAGCTAGCTAACTAACCCTGCGCTAACTGCGCTACGGCTAACAGGGGAGGAAGACAAGCAGACTTGCCCCCCAGACACAGCCCCGCCAGGTACAGAGACAACAGACAGACATCCCAGGAGAGGAAGATTAGAAAGAAGAGGAAAAAAACAGGGAATAACCGAGCACAGACCTTCTTAGCTCCGGTCAGAGCAGCCTTCTGCAGTTTACGGTAACAGTATTTGGCATAGCCGCTGATCGCCACTCCTGGAAAAATAACACACACACACAGAGATTAGTCGTTAGATCATACAGTAACGTGTTGTAATTACCGAAGAGAAGTGAACTCAAAACACTGGTACAGGAAGGAAACAGAGATAATACACACACACACACACACACACACACACACACACACACACACACACACACACACACACACACACACACACACACACACACACACACACACACACACACACACACACACACACACACACACACACACACACACACACACACACACACACACACACACAATAGTTCATTGCTGGAGGGTAACACTGGTCTAATTCTGGAAACACACCATACTGCTCCAGGCCACTGCCCTCCTGACCCTACAAGAACACACGCACACAAACACACATACACTGACACAATGTTCAACCATCAAGTTCCTATTCTCTACATAGTTACATACACACAACAGCAGGATTTCACTGAGGTAACAGTCCTAGCAGTTACCAGTTACCCTACACTAATGTAAAAAGACTGAACTGATGTCCAGGACTCTCCCCTTAGAGAGACTGCAGTGCAGATAGATGTAATATGGGTCAGAGAGGAGAGGTGGAGGGAGAACCTCCTTTCAATCAGACAACAAAATGATCTAGTAAAATGAATTAGTAGACACCCATATGAAAAGTATACTAGTATACTATGCTCTAAATACTGTAGTATTACTATATTTATAGTATACTTTTTACAGAAGTATACTGTAGTATTCACTGTAGTGTTTATGTGGACATCACATAAACAGTAAAGTTTATGTAGTAAAGTTTACTATAGTATAAACACTAATATTACTATAGTAAAAACTATATTATAAACTGGGTGGTTCGAGCCCTGAATGTTGATTAGCTGAAAGCAGTGGTATATTAGACCGTATACCATGGGTGTGACAAAACATTTATTTTTACTACTCTAATTACATTGGTAACCAGTTATAATAGCAATAAGGCAACCTGGGAGTGTGTGATATATGGCCAACATACCACGGCTAAGGGCTGTGTCCAGGCACTCCGCATCGCGTCGTGCATAAGAACAGCCCTTTGCCGTGATATATAGGCCATATACAACACCCCTTCGTGCCTTATTGCTTAAGTATACACTACCCTTGAAAAGTTTGGGGCACTTAGACATTTCCTTGTTTTTGAAAGAAAGCACATTTTTTGTCCATTAAAATAACATCAAGTTGATCAGAAATATAGTGTAGACATTGTTAATGTTGTAAATAACTATTGTAGCTGGAAACAGCTGATTTTTAATGGAATATCTACATAGGCTTACAGAGGCCCATTATCAGCAACCATCCCTCCTGTGTTCCAGTGGCACGTTGTGTTAGCTAATCCAAGTTTATCATTTTGAAAGGCTAATTGATCATTAGAAAACCCTTTCGCAATTATGTTAGCACAGCTGAAAACTGTTGTTCTGATTAAAGAAGCTATAAATCTGGCCTTCGTTAGACTAATTCAGTATCTGGAGCATCAGCATTTGTGGGTTCGATTACAGGCTCAAAATAGCCAGAAACAAAGAACTTTCTTCTGAAACTCATCAGTCTATTCTTGTTCTGAGAAATGAAGGCTATTCCATGTGAGAAATTGCCAAGAAACTGAAGATCTCGTACAACGCTGTGTACTACTCCCTTCAACAGAGAACAGAGCAAACCGTCTCTAACCAGAATATAAAGAGGAGTGGGAGGCCCCGGTGCACAAGTGAGCAACAGGACAAGTACATTAGACTATCTAGTTTGAGAAACAGACGCCTCACAAGCCCTCAACTGGCAGCTTCATTAAATAGTACCCACAAAACACCAGTCTCAACGTCTGTGTGCGCCATTAAAATGCATAGCCACAGCCAGCTAGCCACCACACACACATGCACGTAACCACACACTTCACACACTATCTCTCATCCCACCTTTAGTATCGTTGAGGGGGTCCATGTGTCTGTAGATGTATCCCTCCAGGTAGGAGTGGAAGCGAGGTGTAGGCGGGAAGAAGGCCAGACACACAGCCATGAGCTCCCAGCCCCTCTCCAGACTATCATAGCGGAAGTTCTCTGTGAGAAGTAGTGGATGAGGTTAGTGTTCATTTGACTTCAGGTTGACTGCGCATCAAGCCTGTGTCTAATGAATGAATAGATTTGTTAATTATGTGTCCAGTAGTTTACACACTGTTAGTGTTATACAGTGTGTGTGCACGTAGCTGTGTGTGTTCAGGGGTAAAGCTGGCCGTGTGTGTGTGTGTGTCTGTGTGTGTGAGCGTGTGTGTGTCTGTGTGTGTACCTGTAGTCTGACGACACAGCTGAATGTAGAGTTCATCACGAAGACCCTGGCTGCTCCAACCACGCACTGCCACCTGGGAAGAAAAGAGAGGGAGGGGTAGAAGAAAGAGAGAAAGGACAGAGAAGGGAGAGAAGGGAATTATTAAAAGTCACATATGTTTACATGATGTGCAGAATTAATAAACTGAAGGAAAATTGAAGCATAAATGCATAAAATAACAGAGTAAAAAAGTAGAGAAGTGAGAAGCAACACAGTGAAAGTAGATTCAAAGAGAGACATGAACAAGTAGATAGAAGCAGAGAACGGAGAGGGATAATAAAAGGGTCTGTGCAGACCTCTAGGGCGATGTTCAGGGGGCCAGTCTTGGCGCGAAAGAGAGAGAGAAAGACAGAGAGGAAATGAGGGGGGGTGGAATCATTAAGTCATGTTTATTTCCTTGATGCACAAAATCAGAAACTGAAGATAAATTGAAGCTTAAAGCACATAAAATGACACATGGCTGCAGAAGGGGAGACAATGGCTGAGTCCAAAATGGCACCCTTTCCCCTTTTAGTGCATTACTTTTGACCAGGGTCCATAAGGGCTCTGGTCAAAAGTAGTGCACTATATAGAGAATAGGGTGCCATTTGGGATATGACATAAGGATATCAGAGAGCCTGCAGACCTCCAGGGCGACAGTGAGCGGGTCAGTCTTGGCCCGGCGGTCTCCCATGTAGGTCTGGATGAGTTTAAAGATCTCCACCGCCTCTCTCTTCACCGCACGGTCTGACGTCACGATCATGGGCTTTTTGATTGGCTCACTGCTCCACGCCAGCATGTTGGCTATGGACACCTTACGCCGGAACAGACCCTGAGAGGGAGGAAGAGGAGGAGGGGGAGAGAAAGGAAGAGGAGGAAGGAGTGATAGGTGAATATTTCGCTTTAGTTATACTAGATATTATATAGATGTGTTTGTGTGAGACAGTGAGTACTGAGAGTGTGACTGTTCCTGTGTATTTTAAATTGTAAAGCGCCGTGTGTGTCTGTAATGTATCAGTGTCTGTTAAAGTGTAAAGTTAAGTGTGTGTGGGTGTACCTGTGTGTGTTTGTTAAAGTGTTTGGAGGCCCAGTTCTCGATGTCGGTCTCGGAGGACGGCTTCCTCAAGGTGAATTCTGGGAACACTCCACAGCTGGCGCTAGGCATCATGTTCCGAGCATTCCGACTCGCCTCGAACTGAGCACATGCTCCAAGATCCTCCGACTGAGGGAGAGAGGAAGAGAAGGAGAGACAGAGAGAGAGGGAGGGAGAGAGAAAACGAGAGTAAGGTTGAGAGGGAGAGAGAGGTTGAGAATGAGAGAGTGAGAGAGAGAGACATAGAGAGAAAGAGAGAGAAACAGTAGCAGTAGACAAACACATGATGTTAAAAGGGAATGCTGTGAGTAAAGAGAGAGTAGAGGACAGACTGACATCATTTTTCCCTTTAACGTCTCATTTTTTCTTTCTTTCTTTCTCTTTGCTCTGAGTTTGAGTAGCACTGTATTCCTTGGTAAGCACTTTCAGGCCTGCTATTTTCCACTAACCCCCGCATCTCTCCCTCTCCCTAACTGCCTATCTCCGCCTCTCTCTCTCTCTCTCACCCCCCACCAGTCTATCTCTCCCTTCCACCCTCTTTCTCTCTGATGGTTGAGATGGGGGCAGATTTCTCTTATGTGAGGGCTAAGTTAAGTGTGTATGTGTGTGTGTGGGTGTGTTTGTGCATTTCTTACAATGTGATGGTAGATATAATGAGAGAGAGAGAGAGAGAGAGAGAGAGAGAGAGAGAGAGAGAGAGAAAGAGCGAGAAAGAGATGGAGCGAGTTAGAGAAAGGATGGATAATTGTAGGGATGGAGTGATGGGAAAAAGAGGTACTGTAGGCAGGGTTGCACATATGAAGCAGAATAAATCTGGCTTGTAGTTCCCCCCACAGGCTCCCATCCTTCTCTGGCATAGCTCCCATCTCTCTTCACACCTTAAAGAAGACCTGCTGTCACTCTGTCTCACACATTCAGCAGCACCCAAAGAGAGGTGTGGGAGCATGTGACGTGTCTCTGTGTGCCTTTGTTTATGGCCTGGTGTGTCAATGCCTTTCTGTGCATGTGTTGGGATGTGTGTGTGTGTGTGCGCGTGTGCGCGCGCGCGCGTGTGTGTGTGTGTGTGTGTGTGTGTGTGTGTGTGTGTGTGTGTGTGTGTGTGTGTGTGTGTGTGTGTGTGTGTGTGTATGGGTGTGTGTACATGCTTGTGTCTAAGTGAGTGTAGGCCTGTCTGGTACAGTGAGTCTAGATCAGTCCTGTAGTCCGGTGATCTGTGCCTACATTCTAAGTGATGGTACGTGGCAGTGTGTTATGTGTGTTGGTTTTCTATCCTTGTGGGGACCTAAAATCAACAAAAGTCCCCACAAGGATAGCAAAACAAGGAAATACGTGGGGACAAAGGCTATTTTTAAACTTAGGGGTTAGGTTTAGGGTTAGGGTTACAATTAGGGTTAGGAGTTAGGTTTAGGATTTGGGTTAGTGTTAAGGTTATGGTAAGGATTAGGTTCAGGGTTAGGGGTTAGGAAAAATAGGATTTTGAATGGAAAAATGTTTTGGGTCCCCACGAGGATAGAAGAACATAACGTGTTTGTGTGTAGCCTATCTGGTACAGAGAGTCCAGGTAAGTCCCTGTCTAAGTGGCAGTAGGTAAGTGCAATAGCAGCAGTATGGATATTACACAGGGGTTGGAACCGGTTCAGGGAACAGAACAGAAAACTGTAAAAAATATAAATATTCACGGAACAGAATCAGAACCGGGAACGAAAGTGATCTATACTGTTCCGGAACAGAACCGTTATTTGAAAAGAATGGGAACCGGTTAATAATGTTATTTTACACTCTGGTCCCACAAAAAACACAACTAAGTGCCTATGCAAAGCCCTCCGTCTTTCAATCAGAAACTTCATCCAGTGTCTGGCTGCCTGCCTTCTGTCTGCCTGCCTGCTGTCTGCCAGCTGAAAATCTTTGCCAGAGTGTGTGCGTGTAGTCTAGCAGCCCCTCCCCCTCCAAAGCACAGCTGTAGCCTACTGACATTAAAAGCGTGATTCAGAAGATAGGGAGAGCAATTTTTAATTAGAGAAGAATGGATTAACTTTTTAAATGCCAGTTAGGTGTACTACAGTTATCACATTTTACATTGGATGTATTAACTACAAAAAGGTAAGAGGTGTTATAAATTCTGGTACCGCTCTGCACACACAAGCTTGTTAGCTAGATACCAAGCTTTGGTCCAATATTAAATCTCTGATGTTCAAAGACATTCAAAGTTCCTTCATAGAAGCCACTCTGGGCATAATTCTGTGGGCCTAATTCAGATAATGCATGTCAACACAAGATGCCCAGCGCTTCAAGCCAAGCGTCCTCCTCCACCCTCTCTCGCTTCCCACCCGCAAAATGTCAGTTGTATCTCGCCCCCTACACTTGTCTTTCCATCACTCAAACAACTCACTGAGCTTTAGCTTGCCCACTCCCTAGCAAGCTGCTCTATCCACACTGTATACTTGGTAAAGTAAATTAATGTCAAGCTAAATGTAAAAAAAATACAATTTCAGAGGTTTAAAAAGGAACAGAAGGAACAATATAAACCTGGACTTTTTTTTGGTTCAAACCAGTTCAGAACTTTATGTTACTGGTCAGAATAGTGGAACGGAACGAAAAAATTCATTACTCTGTTCAGAACAAAACGATTGGAAAATAATTTTGGTTCCAACAACTGGTATTACATAAACCAATCTCACCCCATTAAAATAATGATCTGATTCTGCACATGATAAAACATTAATGGACCTATGGCAGCTAGGGCGTGGCTCTGTGACAGAGAAGATGAGCTAGAGTTCGAAGTCACACACACACACACACACACACACACACACACACACACACACACACACACACACACACACACACACACACACACACACACACACACACACACACACACACACACACACACACACACATACATACACACGCACACACACACGGCGACATAGAATATAAGAGCTAGAGTCTGCTCTGCACTGACAGACTGTGTGTGTGTGTGTGTGTGTTTGTGTGTGTTTGTGTGTGTGTGTGTGGATACCTGTGAGGGGTGTAGGAAGGGTTCAGGCGAGGCCAGGTTGGTCTGTACAGACAGGCTCTTCTCCAGCAGTGCCTGAGGGAAGCCCAGTCTGTCGAAGGTGCTGCGTTTCCAGTGGTAATGCCCGTGGTGCCCGTCGCTCTGTGCTAACGCCTCGTCCTCGCTAAACGCCCTCACCACTGGGCCTGGCAGGGGCAGGGGCACCGCCCCATCGCTCTCGTACCCGTCTTTAGACCCTCCTCCCTGGTTAGAGCCCCTGGCCGAGCCCCCTTCCCCCGGGGCTGATTCCCAACTGCTCCTCTGTTTCATCACTTGCTGGGCCTCCCACGCCAGCCTGGCCTGGTTCAACACTGCCTCTGACAGGGTCCCCGACATCGGCCCCTCCTCCCAGTCCGCCCCAACACCACCACCCCCTCCACACCTCCCCAGCTCCTGGGGCAGGGAGGGTTTCCGGGTCTTGCGTTTGCGGTTCCCCCCGGGCGAGAAGCCCCCTCCACCTGTAGACCCAGAGAGGGAGAGGGAGTGGTGCTGACTGGAGCACCAGGACATAGAGTCCTCGTAGAGCAACCTCTGGCCTCCGCCCTCGCCCCCCTCCTCGCTCCCGTAGTCCAGCAGCAGCCGGGGGTCCCGTATCAGACTCTGGCTGTGTTGGAGGGTGTAGGAGCCTCCGTAGGAGCCCCCATACCCCCCCATGGAGGATGGGGTGGCCGTGGAGGTCCCGTAGTGAAGGAGCCGGTCGGCTGTCTTAGAACGTGGGCTGGAGGAGGACTGTTGGAGGAGGGGGAGGAGGAAGAAGATGACTTTATTGTATAATGTACACGAATGTCCAACTGGTGCCAGCAACCCTCCAGTTACCGTCCTACTGTCAGACATGGGATTCGAGCCGGCAACCCTCCGGTGGCTGGCCTATCTCTCTAACCTCTAGACTACCTACCTGTTCCACGTAGACCAGCTGTTTGACATACTCCTTCCCAGCAGGGCTGTACTCCAGACTCTGGGTCTTCTCTGGACACTTCTGTCTGGTCAGCACCAGCTGGCCGTAGGGGGAGTGGCTCTGTTTGGGAGAGTGATAGAGGGGCGTCGCCGAGGAGGGCTTTCCCCGGGCCGGGGACTTCCCTGTGCCATACAGCAAGGAGCAGTCAGAGCCCAGGTGGTGCATCACGTCCGTGGGCGGTTCCTCGTAGATGGGCGGGGGCTGGTACTAGAATCATAAAAAACAATAAGTGTCCCAAAAAAGTGTAGAAACTGCACATAGAAAAGACAGGCGACAATCAAATCCTAGTGCAATTAAAATCAATCATAACAAGACCGATCACACAGGGACACTGGGAAAGACACAAAGAGGCAAGTAAAACAGAGTCAATCACAGAGCATACCATAGACTAGCTGAAAGAGGTGTGTTTTTACATGTTTTATGAACGTGTTTCTGACACTATGTTGGAGTGTCGTACCTCCGAGGGGGGCTCCTCGTAGAGGGGTGGTTCGTAGGCGTAGCGGGGGGAGGGGGGCTGTGAGTCGGCCGAGGGGCGACGGTGTGTCCCGGTACCTCCGCCCCCTAGCTCCGCCCGTTTCGGGAAGGGCGACTGGCGACGGTCGACGTAGAGGATTGGAGAGCCGTCGGGGCCGGTGTCATGGGGGGTGGAGCCTCCAGAGGAACGGCGGGTACGGGAGGCGGTGCCGGTGCCAGGTGCGGGGGTGAGGGTAGGGGGGTCGCAGGGGGAGTAACCATTCCCCTGGTGAGAGAGGAAGCTGGGTTCTCTGTCTGTCACCTTGATCAGCATCCGCTCCTTGGTACCTGTGTTCCATCTGAATGGAGAGGTTCTGAGGGGGGAGGCAGAGAGAGGTAGAGTGAGAGAGAGAGTTAATTAATGTATTTGGCACAGAGGACAAAGGAGCTGTCAGGTGTGATTCTGTTCAGTTACTGGTGTGTGGTGTCCAAAGTAAATCCTGACAAAGTTTGAACACAGACACAGCATAGCATTTCAACTTTCCCATAGATGAGTTAGTGGTTGGAACAGAACAGAACAGTCAGAGACAGGAGTGAAACCCCTAGCCTGGTCCCCGATCTGCTTGTGCTCTCTTTCCAACTCCTGTGGCGTAACAATGACCATAGGAGTTGGCAAGTCAGCACAAAGAGATCTGGGACCAGGGTGTGAAGCCATTGTTCTACACAGCAGACAGGACAGCAATGTCCTGACCTGCTGCTCAGGAGACAGGTACAACTGGACCCTGGCAGGGAAGCTACACCTAAACCTAATCATGGTATTCTCATAAAATATTGTTGTATTCTTATGGATTGTTTTAATGCAATATATTAACTGTGTATCACAATACTGAGTGTTTTTCAGTGAACACCCAACAACAGAGAGAAACTGTGAGAGAAATACAAATGATGAGTTTTAGGAGAGAGGGGGAGAGAGATAGAGATGGAGTGAGGGAAGGAGAAAGGCAGAGAAAGAGAGAGAGAAGAAAGTGTGAAATCGATTGCAGCACTAGCCACCCTCGGCTTCAATAGTTCCACACTCTGAGTGTGTGTGTGTGTGTGTGTGTGTGTGTGTGTGTGTGTGTGTGTGTGTGTGTGTGTGTGTGTGTGTGTGTGTGTGTGTGTGTGTGTGTGTGTGTGTGTGTGTGTGTGTGTGTGTATTGAGGGGGTAGGATTAAGGATTACAGGGTTGTGTATGTTGGGTTAGACCACACTGTGCTAGGGAGCCATTAGATACAAAACCACCTCTACTCTTTTTTCCCCCTCACTCCCTCTCTCCACATCTCCTCTATCATCTCTTGTTCTCCCTCCTGGCCTCTCTGTCACTCCCTTGCCTGTCTTCTCTCCTTCCATCCAGCTCTTTAAATATCTCTCTCTTTCCCTCTCTCCCTAGAAAATCAGGATAAAGTGAACATTGTTCCTCCTTTCCCTAGCCATAAATGATTCCTATACATTTGACCTTCAAATCAATTTACACCCTGCATCTCACTGCTGACTTGCCTCTGAAGCTAAGCCTGGTTGGTCTCTGGATGGGAGACCAGATGCTGCTGGAAGTGGTGTTGGAGGGCCAGTAGGGGGCACTCTGGTCTAAGGCGATCCATATGCCCCAGAGCAGTGAAGGGGACATTGCCCTGCGTAGGGTTTCGTCTTTCGGATGGGACGTTAAACGGATGGCATGACTCTCTATGGTCATTAAAAATCCCATGACATTTATTGTAAGAGAAGGGGTGTTAACCCTGGTGTCCTGGCTAAGTTCCCAAATTGGCCCCATTCCATCATGGCCACCTAATCATCCCCCTCATTCCTAATTGGTGTATATCACTCCTCACCTCTGTAATGATGTGTTTTGAACATTCTGGCACAAAAATGGTTGCAGTGCATTATCCATGTAGGTGCCACACATTGGTGGTGGATGAGGTGAGTCTCCCCCTTACTGTGTAAAGCACTTTGAGTTCCTCAGTTGGTAGAAAAGTGCTATATAAATCCAATCAATGAATTATGTTCCTTTGAGTCTCTCCCTCCACACTGGGGGGTACCATGAGAGTTATTTAAGGTACTCTTCAAAGAGGTAGGGTTTCAGATGTTTTCGAAAGATGGGCAGGTACTCCGCTGTCCTGATTTTAGGGGGAAGCTTGTTCCACCATTGGGGTGCCAGGACAGAGAAGAGCTTTGACTGGGCTGAGCGGGAGCTGCCCTCCTGTAGGGGAGAGCCAAGAGATCGTGACGGAATGGAGTGTTCCGGTTGGGATGTAAGGTTTGAGCATAGCCTGAAGGTAAGGAGGGGCAGTTCCCCTTGCTGCTTCGTAGGCAAGCACCAGGGACTGAAGATGACGCAAGCTTCGACTGGAAGCCAGTGGAGTGTGCGGAGGAGTGGGGTGACATGGGAGAACTTAGGAAGGTTGAACACCAGGTGTATTGACTGGGCGTGGCTTTAGCCATTGCAATGATTTAATTAACTCAATCAATGTGATCAACCAACCTGTCACCAACCAACTCTTAAAATTACGTCAAATCAAAGGGGAATTTGGAGCACCTGCATCATTTGATGGACATCAGACACACGTACTGTATGAGCACAAACCCAGCAGGAGATGGAGAAGAGAGTGTGTGATGTGTATGTGTTCAGGTGAGGGCAGGCAGGTTGGGCTGACAGCTGCAGTCTGTCGCTTCTCTGCTTCTGAAGATCAACTCCAGATGGCTGTGAGATCTGGCTTTCTCCACATCCATTATGGATCTGACGCACGCACGCACGCACGCACGCACGCACGCACGCACGCACGCACGCACGCACACACACACACACACACACACACACACACACACACACACACACACACACAGGCTTAGTGTATACAATGCATTATGGATCTGTTCATCAATATGCTGGACCTTCAGGAAGACTGAACTCCACAGCACTGCAGAAAAACCTCCACTAACCGGTGCACCCGCACATTGACTCTGTACCCTGTATATAGCCTCCCTACTGTTATTTTACTGCTGCTCTTTAATTATTTGTTACTTTTATTTCTTATTTTTCTTTAGGTATTTTTCTTAAAACTGCATTGTTGGTTAAGGTCTTGTAAGTAAGCGTTTCACTTTTGTATTCGGCGCATGTGACAATTTGATTTGATTTGAAAACTCCTCTCTGCCACTCAGTTCTAAACCTCATCTGTCTGTCCCTATCTCCCTAATGATGATACTATAACAGTTTTTGCATAAACAGTGTTACAGACAAATGTATTAACATCCAGAAGACATTGTGTGATTTCTGTGAGGGGATGAACCACCCTTCTGTGTGGTTCAATAAAGAGAACGCTTTATATTTAGGATGATGGCAATGCATTGGCACACACACACACACGCACACACACACACACACACACACACACACACACACACACACACACACACACACACACACACACACACACACACACACACACACACACACACACACACACACACACACACACACACACACACACCAGGGTTTTTGTTAGGAAAATGTGGAGACGGACATTTGACCGGCAGCATTTTTATTTAACGGACATTTGAGACATTTACCAGACTAATGCATTGGGTGCGTAACCTGATTCAGGCGTCCACCACTGTGTTCAGAATGACAGAAATCCCATTTAGATGATGGTAATTCATCTTAACAGAACATGCAAGTTGAGGATGCAGCGATGTGCATCCTTCTTACTGAATTCCAATGTACACTGTGAAGATGTTGGAATAACTGTCCACATTTACTTTTCTTCAGACAACAAGACGAGTAACAAACAGCAACATCACTATCTTATGTCAATCTACTATCCCCCATAGTAGGACAAATTCACCTATTCTATTGGTCAGCTTGTCGTTCTGTGCGAGAAAGAAACAGCCTATTCCAAACAGACTCTGGGACAGTTGTGGGACGATAGATCCCCACAACCAGTAGGCCTAGGATACATAAACATTTAAATAAACGTTAAAAAACAATGAGGCTGATGCAACAGATCAGAACGTCTTGCTTAAAATGTTGATAACCTATTGCTTCTTCACATTATAAGTGCAGCACTGCACACAAGGCAGTAGGCTACACTCGCATGTTCCTTCCATAATGCAGTTAGCGGGAAAACATAGTTGTCAAAAGCACAACGCACATTCGAGCGGTTTCATGTGACCGAGATGAAAATATGCATTTGAGATTTTGAAAGAGGGGAGATCTAAAGATGCAACAACTACCATGGGTTACTAATATAACTAGGATTGTGCCTTTGACTACTGAACAATTAAATAAAGTTGATTTGAAAACCAATAGAACATGAGAGAAATAGGCTACTGGTTTCAATGGCATATTTTTTTTATTTTTTTTTTATTTTTTTTATTTCATCTTTATTTAACCAGGTAGGCAAATTGAGAACACGTTCTCATTTACAATTGCGACCTGGCCAAGATAAAGCAAAGCAGTTCGACACATACAACAACACATATGGAAGTCTTTATAAAATAATCGCCTCCCCGTTTCTATGATCGGATTTTACTTTGAAGCAAGGTAAGACATGCCTCATAATATGAAGTAAAACATTCAGGTTTCAAACAATTAAGTATATGTTTTAAGTTTTCAAAATGCAAACTGCCTCCAGCTCATTGCAAAGTGGTGTGTGACACGCCTGCCTACCGTTGCCTATATGTACTTGAATGGAGAATGGAAAGCACGCTTCAATTACCAGTTGAGAAATAAAAATAGTAGCTCTTTTTAATCATGGGTATCAAAACTATTTTTAACACGTGATTGCATTCAGAATTGTTACACAATGATTGGGCTTATAAAAGCACATGCTTCACTCCAGCAGCAACGAGAGCAGAGCTCTCGCGCTGTCTGCCAGACAGCTCTCACCTTGTCTGGCAGCGCTCTCGCGCTGTCTGGCATATTTTCCGCTCATAGACTCTGTATCTGTATACATACACACCAATTTAATTCCACAAAATTATGCTAATTAACCTATAGACCAATAAGCATGACTGGTCAAATGTATTTACATCTACTGGTATTTCCAGTAGATGTAAATACAGCCGGCTATTACCGGCTAAAGGAAATCCTGACACACACACACACACACTACTGGGCAGACAGTGACATAGTGGGAAATAGGATGGCTCAAAGACAATCTTCACTTCAGTAAATTCAGACCCTTCTTTTTGTCTTTCCTTCAAACGTCTTCTCATCTCTCTCTCTCTCTCTCTCTCTCTCTCTCTCGCTCTCTTTCTCCACGGTTACTAAATGGAATCCTTGTCTTTTTCTGTGGACCTCAAGGTCAATACCCACAATCCATCTTGGAGACAAACCACAGTTTTCCACTTCATAAATAAACTAGGCTTTTTTTCATATATTTAAAAAAAATATATATTTTTAACCTATATTTAACTAGGCAGGTCAGTTAAGAACAAATTCTTATTTAAAATGACGGCCTACACCGGCCAAACCCGGACGACGCTGGGCCAATTGTGCGCTGCCCTATGGGACTCCCAATCAGGTTCGGGTGTGATACAGCCTGGATTCGAATCAAGGTGTCTGTAGTGATGCCTCTAGCACTGAGATGCAGTGCCTTAAACCGCTGCGCCACTAGGGAGCCCAAAAAAAGCTTAAATTCGCAAGTCAGAAAAGTCTGTATAGCCTTCTCCCGCTAGAATTAACGATATGCATCTTCCGGTGATCTAGGACAGGCGCCTGCCAGTCACAAAGCGAGGGGTGACAGGGAAACTGCTGGTTTGTCAGTCTGCTGTCTGTCCCGCCTCTCGGTATCCGTTTTATTTTTGTATGCTAGGGTTGGCTGCAGTCGAATTTCCTTTCACAGAGGAGGGAGAGCATGATGCTTCTTCATCGTCTCCTGTGAGTGAATTTACACGTCCCATGTAATGTACGTGGTAACAATTAGTTGAAATCCACTTAATTATTGTTTTGTGGCACATTCATTTATTTTATTTTGTGTGTTTAATAGGCCACTGAGTTGGCCTATTAAATTATTTATTGTGCTTTGATTGACGACCGAACAGCAAGTGTTGACTAGTTTATAAAAGGTGTAGAACGTACTGAACAAAGTCAATCTCCTATATCCCATTGATATTCATGGGAGCCTGACTTTGTATAAAAGTGGGGGTGCACAATCTGGCGGGGGGTCTGGGGGCCCTCCCCATGAAAGTATTAGCATTTGTTTTTACTCCTGAAAAACAAACATCATTATGGCAATTCATATCTTGCAGTAAAACTGCAAATATTACTTTAATCTCAAGAGAAGACAGGTTCAACGTTAAAAAAGGTTATTTTACATAGAAAATAGTCCTGATCATATAGGCCTAGATGATATCCCAAACAACTAACAACACACTGAATTCATATATTTTTTTGTCATTTTAATTGACCAAATCTGGGAGGTAAAGTCATAAAATTATTTAATAATGTTGCTGTGTATTTTGGGTGGAATCAAATAAAATCAAATCAAATTTGTCACATGTGCCGAATACCGTGAAATGCTTACTTCCAAGCCCTGAACCAACAACGCAGTTTTAAGAAAATAGGATTAAGAGAAAATTGACTAAATAAACTAAAGTAAAAACAATATATATATAAAAAGTAACACAATAAAATAACAATAACGAGGCTGTATACAGGGGCTACCGGTACCGAGTCAATGTGCGGGGGTACAGGTTAGTCAAGGTCATTTGTAGATGTAGGTAGAGGTAAAGTGACTATGCATAGATAATAAACAGTGAGTAGCAGCAGTGTAAAAACAAAGGGGGGGGTCAATGTAAATAGTACGGGTGGCCATTAGATTAGAATGTACAGTGCAATCGGAAAGTATTCAGACCACTTCCCTTTTCCACATTTTGTTACATTACAGACTTTTCCTAAAATTGATTTAATAAATTGTTTTACTCATCAATATACACACAATATCCCATAATGACAAAGTGAAAACAGGTTGTTAGAAATAGAAATCCCTTATTTACATAAGTATTCAGACCCTTTGCTATGAGACTCAAAACTGAGCTCAAGTGCATCCTGTTTCCATTGATCATTCTTGAGATGTTTCTACAACTTGATTGGAGTCCACCTGTGGTAAATTCAATTGATTGGACATGATTTGGAAAGGCACACACCTGTCTATATAAGGTTCCACAGTTGACAGTGCATGTCAGAGCAAAAACCAAGCCATTAGGTCGAAGGAATTGTCCGTAAAGCTCAGAGACAGGATTGTATCAAGGCACAGATCTGGGGAAAGGGACCAAAAAATGTCTGCAGCATTGAAGGTCCCCAAGAACACAGTGGCCTCCATCATTCTTAAATGGAAGGAGATTGGAACCACCAGGACTCTTCCTAGAGCTGGCCGCCCGGCCAAACTGAGCAATCGGGGGAGAAGGGCCTTGTTCAGGGAGGTGACCAAGAACACGATGGTCACTCTTACAGAGCTCCAGAGTTCCTCTGTGGAGATGGGAGGAGTCTCTGAATGTCCTTGAGTGGTCCAGCCAGAGCCCGGACTTGAACCCAATCCAACATCTCTGGAGAGACCTGAAAATAGCTGTGCAGTGATGCTCCCCATCCAACCTGACAGAGCTTGAGAGGATCTGCAGAGAATAATGGGAGAAACTCCCCAAATACAGGTGTGCCAAGCTTGTAGCGTCATACCCAAGAAGACTTAGGGCTGTAATCGTTGCCAAAGGTGCTTCAACAAAGTACTGAGTAAAGGGTCTGAATACTTATGTTTTTATTTGTAATACATTTGCAAACTTTTCTAAAAACCAGTTTTTGCTTTGTCATTATGGGGTATTTATTGTGTGTAGATTGATGAGGAAAACAAACAATTTAAACAAATTTAGAATAAGGCTGTAACGTCACAAAATGTGGGAAAAAATCTATGGGTCTGAATACTTTCCGAATGCACTGTACCAGAGGCCACCAAAATAGAGCTCGTTCTATTGCCCCATTGAACCCCCCCAGCCAGGAACTCCCTGGCTGGCTACTTTTTCTAGGCTACTCCCATGGCTAATCCATGTCCTTAATGAAAACACTGCAAACCAGTCCCTTTCTTTAATGTCCTGGAATCACAAAAACCCTAGAGAACAACTAGTACTGGACCACACACTGCCCAACATCACTGACATTATTAATGAACTCTGAAAACCACACAAAACCACTGAACACTACCTCTCTTAAGGGGACATACTGACTGAAAATGTGTGTGTGCATGCGTGTGTGTGTGTGTGTGTGTGTGTGTGTGTGTGTGTGTGTGTGTGTGTGTGTGTGTGTGTGTGTGTGTGTATATGTGTGTGTGTGTGTGTGTGTGTGTGTGTGTGTGTGTGTGTGTGTGTGTGTGTGTGTGTGTGTGTGTGTGTGTGTGTGAGAGGATAGCTGGTTTGTCAGCTCTGGCAGAGACAAGAGCAGAGAACACATTTACAGGACAAAGAGGAGAGAGAGGGAGATAGAGATGGAGCGAGAGAGAGAGAGAGATGGGCAAATAGAATGTCAGAGAACCTACAGGATTTGTGGTTGTGGTCATGGTTCTGTATAAGACTTAGATACCCCTCTGCCTCCTCCCTGTGGTGGAGTTAGAGTTAAGATTGTGGTCGGGTCATGGTCAGGGGAAGTGTAGTGTATGTAGTTACCTGTCTGACTCCTCTCTGTTCCCCTGTTTCTCTGATGCGGTCAGTTCCTGGTCCAGTGAAGATGAGGTGCTCCCCTCTCTACTGACCGCACTGCTCTTTCCCGGGCTGTTATCAGCTGACGTCCTCCCCCCTCTTTCTCCCCCTGTCCCTCCCCCTACCGGGCAGGGAACATCCGTGTGCTGCTTCAGCGTCTGTAGCTTGGCGAGGGGGATGATGTCACAGGCCTGAGGGCGGTGCCAGACAGTGCGTTGCGTGGAAGCATTGTAGTAGTAGAAGCGGGAGGTGTTGGGGTCAAACAGCTCCCACCACTGGTTGTCCCCTGTCCTCTTAATACGTACCCCTTGAGGGGGGTCCCACACACACTCTCCGGTGAGGAGGTTGGCATACATGCGTTCCCGCGTGCGTGGCTCTATGATCTCCACCCACTCCAACCTGCAGAGGGGGACAGAGGAGAATAGACAAGAGATGAATACAACTGTACTATAGCATCATGTGATGATATAGGCCCAGGAAATTATTACTATTCTAATTCCTATTACTATTTTATTCTAATTCCTAATTCTATAGTGTAAAGCTTATATGAGCCTCTTCGCAAACATGACTTTGGCTTCGAGATTTGAGCTTCTCTACAGCTGTGAGTCTGCCTCTTCCTATCCTCTCCTGTGGAAGCCAGCTGCATGGGTCAGATGTGACAACAACCTGCATTATCCAGGCCACACCACATAACACACAGACAACCTCAAATCAAATCACATTTTATTTGTCACATGCTCCGAATACAGCAGCTGTAGACCTTACCGTGAAATGCTTACTTACAAGCCCTTGACCAACAATGCAGTTCAAGAAAAGAGTTAAGAAAATATTTACTGAATAAACAAAAGTAAAAATTGTAAAATTAAAATAAAAAGTAACACAATAAAAATAACGAGGCTATATCCACGGGGTACCGGTACGAGTCAATGTGCGGGGGTACAGGTTAGTCAAGTTATTTTGTACATGTAGGTAGGGGTAAAGTGACTATGCATAGATAATAAACAGAGAGTAGCAGCAGTGAAAAAACAAACGGAGGGAGGGCGTGTCAGTGTAAAAGTTCAGGTGGCCATTTGATTAATTGTTCAGCAGACTTATGGCTTGGGGGTAGAAGCTGTTAAGGAGCATTTTGGTCCTAGACTTGGCACTCCGGTACCGCTTACCGTGTGGTAGCAGAGAGAACAGTCTATGACTAGGGTGGCTGGAGTCTAAGTCTTTTTGGGCCTTCCTCTGACACTGCCTGGTATAGAGGTCCTGGATGTCAGGAAGCTTGGTCCCAGTGATGTACTGGGCCATACACACTACCCTCTGTAGTGCCACCCTTCCTGACACCCTAGACCCACTCCAATAGGTCCACAGACAATGCAATCACAATCACACTGCACACTGCCCTAACCCATTTGGACAAGAGGAATAGCTATGTAAGAATGCTGTTCATCAACTACAGCTCAGCATTTAACACCATAGTACCCTCCAATCTCGTCATTAAGCTCGAGACCCTGGGTCTTGACCCCGCCCTGTACAACTGGGTCCTGGACTTTCTGATGGGCCGCCCCCCAGGTGGTGAAGGTAGGAAACAACATCTCCACCCCGCTGATCCTCAACACTGGGGCCCCACAAGGGTGTGTTCTCAGCCCTCTCCTGTACTCCCTGTTCACCCATGACTACGTGGCCATGCACGCCTCCAAATCAATCATCAAGTTTGCAGACGGAACTACAGTGGTAGGCTTGATTACCAACAACGACGAGGCGGCCTACAGGGAGGAGATGAGGGCCCTCGGAGTGTGGTGTCAGGAAAATAACCTCACACTCAACATCAACATCAACATAACAAAGGATATGATCGTTGTAACGGCTTTCGTCTTCCTCCTCTGACGAGGAGTAGTAGGAAGGATCGGAAGACCAGTGCGCAGCGTGGTACGTATCTATATTTATTAGAATACTTTTCAAGAATGAACAAAAAACAATAAACTGACGAAAAACCAACGAAGCTACAGTCCCGAACTAGTGAACACAGAAAAAACAGGAACACACGAACAGGAACAATCATCCACAAAACACACTACAAAACAGGCTACCTAAATATGGTTCCCAACCAGAGACAATGACTAACACCTGCCTCTGATTGAGAACCATATCAGGCCAAACAAGAAACCCCACATAGAAACAGAAAACATAGACTGCCCACCCCAACTCACGCCCTGACCATACTAAAACAAAGAAAAACCAAAAGAACTATGGTCAGAACGTGACAGTACCCCCCCCCCCCCCCCCCAGGTGCGGACTCCGGCCGCAAAACCTGAACCTATAGGGGAGGGTCTGGGTGGGCATCTGTCCGTGGTGGCGGCTCTGGCGATGGACGTGGACCCCACTCCACCATTGTCTTTGTCCGCTTCAGTGACGTCCTTTGAGCGGCGACCCTCGCCGCCGACCTTGGCCTGGGAACCCTAATAAAGGGCCCCACTGGACTGAGGAGTGCCTCTGGACTGAGGGGCAGCTCCGGACTGAGGGGCAGCTCCGGACTGAGGGGTAGCTCAGGACTGAGGGGTAGCTCCGGACTGAGGGGTAGCTCCGGACTGAAAGGCAGCTCCGGACTGAAAGGCAGCTCCGGACTGAAAGGCAGCTCTCGCAGCTCCTGATTGGCGGGCGGCTCTGGCAGCTCCTGACTGGCGGACGGCTCTGGCAACTCCTGACTGGCGGGCGGCTCTGGCAGCTCCTGACTGCCGGGCGGCTCTGGCAGCTCCTGACTGACGGACGGCTCTAGCGGCTCCTGACTGACGGACGACTCTAGCGGCTCAGGACAGACGGGCGGCTCTGATGGCGCTGGACAGACGGGCAGCTCAGGCGGCGCTGGACAGACGGGCAGCTCAGGCGGCGCTGGACAGACGGGCAGCTCAGGCGGCGCTGGACAGACGGGCAGCTCAGGCGGCGCTGGACAGACGGAAGACTGGCCTGCTGAGGCGCACAGTAGGCCTGGTGCGTGGTGCCGGAACTGGTGGTACCGGGCTGGGGACACGCACCACTGGGCGAGTGCGGGGAGCAGGAACAGGGCATACTGGACCCTGGAGGCGCACAGTTGGCCTGGTGCGTGGTGCCGGAACTGGTGGTACCGGGCTGGGAACACGCACCTCAAGGCGAGTGTGGGGTGCTGGAACTGGAGGCCTGGTACGTGGTGCTGGCACCGGAGGACTGGTGCGAGGGACTGCCACAGGAGGGCTGGTACGTGGGGCTGCCACAGGAGGGCTGGTGCTTGTAGAAGGCACCGGATAGACCGGACCATGGAGACGCACTACAGGTCTCGAGCACCGAGCCTGCCCAACCCTACCTGGCTGGATGCTCACTGTAGCCATGCCAGTGCGGCGAGGTGGAGTAAGCCGCACTGGGCTATGTACACGTACAGGAGACACCGTGCGCTCTTCCGCATAACACGGTGTCTGCCCGTACTCTCGCTCTCCACGGTAGGCACGGGAAGTTGGCGCAGGTCTCCTACCTGACTTCGCCACACACCCCGTGTGCCCCCCCCAAGACATTTTTGGGGCTGCCTCTCTGGCTTCCAGCCGCGCTTTCGTGCAGCCTCTTCATACCACCGCCTCTCTGCTTTCGCTGCCTCCAGCCCAGCCTTTGGGCGGCGATATTCACCAGCCTGTGTCCAGGGTCCCTTTCCATCCAGAATTTCCTCCCAGGTCCAGGAATCCTGTGATTGCTGCTGCTGCTGCTGCCCGTTACCACGCTGCTTGGTCCGGGTGTGGTGGGTGATTCTGTAACGGCTGTCGTCGGTGGAAGAAGGAGAGGACCAATGCGCAGCGTGGTACGTATCCATATTTATTAGAATACTTTTCAAGAATGAACAAAAAACAATAAACTGACAAAAAACCAACGAAGCTACAGTCCCGAACTAGTGAACACAGAAAAAACAGGAACACACGAACAGGAACAATCACCCACAAAACACACTACAAAACAGGCTACCTAAATATGGTTCCCAATCAGAGACAATGACTAACACCTGCCTCTGATTGAGAACCATATCAGGCCAAACAAGAAACCCCACATAGAAACAGAAAACATAGACTGCCCACCCCAACTCACGCCCTGACCATACTAAAACGAAGAAAAACCAAAAGAACTATGGTCAGAACGTGACAATCGTGGACTTCAGGAAACAGCAGAGGGAGCAGCCCCCTATCCACGTCAAAGGGACAGTAGTGGAGAAGGTGGAAAGTTTTAAGTTCCTTGGTGTACACATCACAGACAAACTGAAATGGTCCACCCACACAGACAGCGTGGTGAAGAAGGTGCAACAGCGCCTCTTCAACCTCGGGAGGCTGGAGAAATTTGGCTTGTCCCCAAAAACACTCACAAACTTCTACAGATGCACAATCGAGAGCATCCTGTCGGGCTGTATCACCGCCTGGTACGGCAACTGCTCTGCCCACAACCGTAAGGCTCTCCAGAGGGTAGTGAGGTCTGCACAACGCATCACCGGGGGCAAACTACCTGCCCCCCAGGACACCTACACCACCCGATGACACAGGAAGGCCAAAAAGATCATCAAGGACAACAACCACCCGAGCAACTGCCTGTTCACCCCGCTATCATCCAGAAGGCGAGGTCAGTACAGGTGCATCAAAGCTGGGACCGAGAGACTGAAAAACAGCTTCTATCTGAAGGCCATCAGACTGTTAAACAGCCATCACTAACATTGAGTGGCTGCTGCCAACATACAGACTCAATCTCTAGCCACTTTAATAATTAATAATTGGATGTAATAAATGTATCACTAGTCACTTAAACAATACCACTTTATATAATGTTTACATACCCTACATTACTCATCTCATATGTATATACTGTACTCTATACCATCTACTGCATCTTGCCAATGCCGTTCGGCCATCGCTCAACCATTATTTATATGTACATATTCTTAATCATTCCTTTACTCTTGTGTGTATAAGGTAGTTGATGTGAAATTGTTAGATTACTTGTTAGATATTACTGCACGGTCGGAACTAGAAGCACAAGCATTTCGCTACACTCGCATTAACATCTGCTAACCATGTGTATGTGACCAACAAAATTTGATTTTGATTTTGAATTTTACGGTCAGATGGCGAGCAGTTGCCATACTAGGCAGTGATGCAACTGGTCAGGATGCTCTCGATGGTGCAGCTATAGACCTTTTTTGACGATCTGGGGACCCATGCCAAATCTTTCCAGTCTTCTGAGGGGGAAAAGGTGTTGTCGCGCCCTCTTCACAACTGTTTTTGGTGTGGTTGGATCATAAAAGTTTGTTGGTGATGTGGACACCAAGGAACTTGAAACTCTCAACCTGCTCCACTACAGCCCCGTCGATGTTAATGGGGGCCTGTTCAGCCCACCTTTTCCTGTAGTCCACGATCAGCTCCTTTGTCTTGCTCACATTCGGGGAGAGGTTGTTGTCCTGGCACCCCACTGCCAGGTCTCCCTATAGGCTGTCTAATCGTTGTCGGTGATCAGGCCTACCACGGTTGTGTCATCAGCAAACGTAATGATGGTGTTGGAGTTGTGTTTGGCCACGCAGCCGTGGGTGAACAGGGAGTACAGGAGGGGAATAAGCACGCACCCCTGGGGTCTCCCGTGTTGAGGATCAGCGTGGTAGATGTGTTGTTGCCTACTCTTACCACCTGGGGGGTGGCCCGTCAGGAAGTCCAGGGTCCAGTTGCAGAGGGAAGTGTTTGGTCCCAGAGTCCATAGTATAGTGATGAGCTTCGTGGGCACTATGGTGTTGAACGCTGAGCTGTAGTCAATGAACAGCATTCTCACATAGGTGTTCCTTTGGTCCAGGTGGGAAAGGGCAGTGTGGAGTGCAATTGAGATTGCGTCATCTGTGGATCTGTTGCGGCGGTTTGTGAATTGGAGTGGGTCCAGGGTTTCTGGGATAATGGTACTGATGTGACCTGGGCTACTACTGGACCTGGGCTGGGCGCTGCAAAGAGCTGCTCACCACGGTGTCTGGGTGTGTGTGTGTATTTCTCAAATACAAAAACACACACCTTCTCTCTCTCTCGCTCCCTCTCTTGTCCTTTCCCTCTCCCAGTCTAAGTCAGACATAGTACAATGTTATGAATGTGTAAAGCTATGAGAGGGCTGGCACTCCATCACTAGACTGCCTACTGCCTACCCAGGGTCCCATGCTGCTTTAGCTGTAGGAGTATAATGGATGATGGAGACATCACTCTGAGGCCTTCTACAGCCCTCCTCATCATTAATACCCCATCCATCACAGCTTAGTCTGTCTCCACACACACACACACACACACACACACACACACACACACACACACACACACACACACACACACACACACACACACACACACACACACACACACACACACACACACACACACACACACACACACACACACACACACAGCCACTCCCCATCCCGGCCACAGAGCCTCTGAGTACAGGTGTGTGTGTGACATCAGATGGCTGCTAGGCTGCTCCAGTATATCCAGCTCTCATCACAACAGCAGTACCACTCCTCTATGTTATGCTGTATGAGCCCAACACATCACAGCCTGTTGGACACATGCACTCAGCACAGTTACATACAATACAACCTTGGTTAGGAATTGGACATAGAGTAATATGTGCTAAATATACTATTCATACTATAGTCAACTCCTGATAAATGTTACTGTTTGGGTCAGTTGTGAGTATACTTATATCAGGAGGAGCAAGTAGAAAGAAAGTATTTGAAATGGGATTAGAGAACTGCTATTACTAAATAATATATTGCTGGTACAGGACAGGGCTCCAGGTTAGCAGGGTAGCATTATCCTCCTATTCCCAGCAGTGTAGTTCATTACAGCCTACTGAGCCTGGTCTGCAAAGGGCTGCAGGTTAGCATCATAGCCATTCCCAGCAGTAGGACCAGCATTTTTACTGCAGCTGTCACATTGACTCCCACAGGGAAGCCATTACTAAAAGGGAAAGCGCTGAGATTACTCACACACACATACTCATACCCACACATACACGCACGCACGCACGCACGCAAACACACACGCACACGCACACGCACACACACACACACACACACACACACACACACACACACACACACACACACACACACACACACACAGGCCTGATCCCTGACCGATGGAATGCAGCAGGAATACAGTAACAACATGACACACAGAGAGAGAGAGAGAGAGAGAGAGAGAGAGCAAGCAAGAAAGGAGGAGAGAGATAGAAAGAAAGAATAGGTTTGAGGTTTGTGGACGAAGAGGTTTGTGGACAAAGAGAGAGCAGAAAGACAGACAGACAGCTAAGTATAGGGCCTGTCATGACAAATAGTGTCCCCCTGCCAAAAAGTGTCCCCCCCTGCATCACAATGGGATTCGATGAGTTCTAGCTTCTGTTGCTAGGGCTGAACGTTAGCGCTTGCTCAGTCCGCACCGTATTATTATATTATTACCTCAGAATTGCTCTCCAAGGATGGTATTTTTGACGGGGACAACCTGCTGACTACCTGCTGCTTTAGAGGACCGAAAAGACTGAAAAGAGAACACTTTCTTTACCATATATTTGTCTTTATATAAGAAAAGATTGTTAAATAGGAATAAATCATTTAAGCTGTTTTTAGATTGACGTTGCTAGCAACTGTACTTATTTACCTCAGCCTGCCTAGTCAGCTACAGTAGCTGGCTAGCTAGCCAGGTAGCTAGCCAGTTTTATTTCGCTAATGTTAGCTAGCTAGCTATTGTAACTGTTATTGTAGCTTTCTGTTTGTATGTAGCTTGCACTTCAATGGCATCCCTCGAGGAGATTTTATTTTATCTTTCCAACCAGGCAAAGTACTATGAAGACACCACTGATCTCGATAAAAGGTGCAACATTCAGAGAAATTCACAATTCAGGGTAACGTTAAGCAGTTAACTTCTATTAGATAACTGGACGGATTTAGCTATGTACAAACATTTTTCAACAACTATTTTCCATCTAGCTAGTTGGTCATCTACATGTTGCTAGCTATACATATAGTTCAGTGGAGGCTGCTGAGGGGAGAATGGCTCATAATAATGGCTGGAATGGAGTAAATGGAATGGTATTAAACACCTGATTTCCATGAGGTTGATACTGTACCATTCCATTGACTCCATTCCAGCCATTATTATGAGCCAATATTTTCTATTTTATATAAAGGGGATGATGGACATCTTCAACCCACACTTCACCCATAATTGACTTAGTGTTTTTGTTTGTCTATTGCTATTTTTGTATAACACCTGATGTGGTGGAAGTTGTGGAACCAGATCAGAACGCCTTCGAGGACCACCTTCAGCCTTGGACTGAGAAGGATGTGGAGGTTTTTGACCAGCTAAAAATGTTTGTCCGCTGTTCATTTATTTTCGGGCCCTCCAACAGATATGTAAGAAATGTATTTGTAATATGAAATATAATTGCATTTATTCCTGTTTTCAATCAAGCTGAGACTGAACATGGACAAGGCGCAGGAGAAGGGGACCATGTGCTACGACATCCAGGCGAATTACTTGGTTTGGAAGAAGGATGAAAGGAAGGCAAGACCTGGGAAACCTTGCTACTCTTTCGCTCCTAGCTGGGGTCACCATCTGTTAAGGTGAATATAAAAAAATCTCATATAATAACTTTTTGCATTTGAACACAAAATAACCTGAAGCTAGTTTTAATTTCCCTACACTGATATTTTTCTCTGTCTTCCTAGGGTTACCTCGGTGGAAGCCAACAATCTTCTCCAGTTGGAGCAGTTGGACGATCGACCACTGAAAGCACAAAGCCCTACACTTCGGTGAAGCCCAATAAACAAAGTATGTTAAGCTTTGGTTGATATTTGAGAAAGAAAGAAATGGTAGTTATGCTGAGCTTGTAAAAATGTACATCTTCAATTTATCTCTCCAAATGAATTTAGGACCATCGACTGTCCAAGCCCCCCAGGAGGTATCCCATCCACCAGAACCAGTGAGTTTGGATCAGTCTGATTCTCTGTGCTCTGAGTCGGAGGGGGACCAGCTTGAGATAGGCTATACCTTCCAAAAGTGTTGAAAAGTACATATCTGTCACGTTCTGACCATAGTTCTTGTGTGTTTTGCTTGTTTTAGTGTTGGTCAGGACGTGAGCTGGGTGGGCATTCTATGTTGTGTGTCTTGTTTGTCCGTTTCTATGTTTGGCCTAATATGGTTCTCAATCAGAGGCAGATGTTTTGTGTTGTCTCTGATTGGGAATCATATATAGGTGGCTTGTTTTGTGTTGGGGATTGTGGGTGGTTGTTTCCTGTCTCTGCGTTTTCTCTGCACCAGATAGGGCTGTATCGGTTTGCCACATTTTGTTATTTTGTATTTTGTAAGTGTTCACTGTTTAATCGTCATTATTAAATATGTTGAGCACAAGCTACGCTGCGTCTTGGTCCGATCCCTGCTACACCTCCTCTTCAGACGAAGAGGAGGAAGGCTGCCGTTACAGAACCACCCACCAATCTCGGACCAAGCAGCGTAGCAACGGGCAGCAGCGACAGCAGCAGCAGCGGCCCACTACACAGGACTCCTGGACATGGGAGGAAATTCTGGAGGGTAAAGGACACTGGGCTAACATTGGAGAATATCGCCGCTCTCGTGTAGAGATGGAGGCACCTAAAGCCCAGGAGCGGTGGTATGAGGAGGCAGCACGGAAGCGTGGCTGGAAGCCCGAGAAGAAACCCCAAAAATTTCTTGGGGGGGGCCTAAAGAGGAGTGTGGCGAAGTCAGGTAGGAAACCTGCGCCCACTTCCTGTGCTTACCGTGGAGAGCGGGAGTACGGGCAGACACCGTGTTATGCGGAAAAGCGCACGGTGTCTCCTGTACGTGTGCTTAGCCCGGTGCAGTACATTCCAGCTCCACGTATCGGCCGGGCTAGAGTGGGCATCGAGCCAGGTGCCATGAAGCCGGCTCAACACATCTGGTCTCCAGTGCGTCTCCTCGGGCCGGTGTACATGGCACCAGCCTTACGTATGGTGTCCCCGGTTCGCCAACACAGCCCAGTGCGGGTTATTCCACCTCCCCGCATTGGTCGGGCTACGGGGAGCATTAAACCAGGTAAGGTTGGGCAGGCTCGGTGCTTAAGAGCTCCTGTACGCCTTCACGGTCCGGTCTATCCGGCGCCACCTCCCCGCCCCAGCCCAGTACCACCAGTGCCTACACCACGCACCAGGCTTCCAGTGCGTCTCCAGAGCACTGTTCCTCCTCCACGCACTCTCCCTGTGGTGCGTGTCTCCAGCCCAGTACCTCCAGTTCCGGCACCACGCACCAAGCCTACTGTGCGTATCCAGAGCCCTGTACGCACTGTTCCTTCTCCCCGCACTCGCCCTGAGGTGCGTGCCCTCAGCCCGGTACCACCAGTGCCGGTACCACGCACCAGGCCTATAGTGCGCCTCGAGAGTCCAGTGTGCCCTGTTCCTGCTCCCCGCACTAGCCTTGAGGTGCGTGTCTCCAGTCCGGTACCACCAGTTCCGGCACCACGCACCAGGCCTACTGTGCGCCTCAGCAGGTCAGAGTCGGCCGTCTGTCCAACGCCGCCTGCACTGCCTGCCTGCCCAGCGCCGTCTGAGCTGCCTGCCTGTCCAGCGCCATCTGAGCTGCCTGCCTGCCCAGCGCCGTCGGAGCTGCCTGCCTGCCCAGCGCCATCTGAGCTGCCTGCCTGCCCAGCGCCATCTGAGCCGCCCGTCTGTCCCGAGCCGTCAGAGCCGCCCGTCTGTCCCGAGCCATTAGAGCCGCACGTCTGTCACGAGCCGCTAGAGCCGTCCGTCAGTCAGGAGCCGCCAGAGCCGCCCGCCAGTCAGGAGCCGCCAGAGCCGCCCGCCAGTCAGGAGCCGCCAGAGCCGCCCGCCAGTCAGGAGCCGCCCGCCAGTCAGGACCCGCCAGAGCCGCCCGCCAGTCAGGAGCCGCCAGAGCCGCCCGCCAGTCAGGAGCCGCCAGAGCCGCCCGCCAGTCAGTAGCCGCCAGAGCCGCCCGCCAGTCAGTAGCCGCCAGAGCCGCCCGCCAGTCAGGAGCCGCCAGAGCCGCCCGCCAGTCATGAGCTGCCCTCCAGTCATGAGCTGCCTGCCAGTCATGAGCTGCCCTCCAGTCATGATCTGCCTTCCAGTCATGAGCTGCCCTCCAGTCATGAGCTGCCCTCCAGTCATGAGCTGCCCTCCAGTCATGAGCTTCCCTCCAGTCATGAGCTGCCCTCCAGTCATGAGCTGCCCTTCAGTCATGAGCTGCCCTTCAGTCATGAGCTGCCCCTCAGTCCGGAGCTGCCCTTCAGTCCAGAGCTGCCTCTCTGTCCGGAGCTGCCTCTCTGTCCGGAGCTGCCCTTCAGTCCGGAGCTGCCCCTCTGTCCTGAGCTACCTCTCTGTCCTGAGCTACCTCTCTGTCCTGAGCTACCTCTCTGTCCTGAGCTACCTCTCTGTCCTGAGCTACCTCTCTGTCCTGAGCTGTCTCCTCAATCTAGTGGGGACCTTGGTGAAGATTCCTAGGCCAAGGTCGGGGGCGAGGGTCGCCACTCAAAGGACGCTAAGGAGGGGGACAATGACAATGGTGGAGTGGTGGCCTCGTCCTGCGCCGGAGCCGCCACCGCGGACAGATGCCCACCCAGACCCTCCCCTTGAGTTTTAGGGGGTGCGTTCGGAGTCCGCACCTCAGGAGGGGGGTACTGTCACGTTCTGATCATAGTTCTTGTGTGTTTTGCTTGTTTTATGGAGGTAAATTAATATGGTGTAGCAGACTGCCAGACAGGATGAGTTTTAGTAAGGTTGGATTTCCTGCATTTATAGCCAGGGTGATTAACTGCACTGCACTGATGGAGTGGAAATCACAGAAGATATATGTGGTAGTTGCAACAGCAGAGAAATATTTGGGTGTGAGAGATCTTAGTGCAGAAGATATACAGGAAGTTTTGAGAGACGGGGCTCCATCCTCCCAGGCCGACGTCCTGGTGAAAGATCGTTTAGGGCCAAGTAGTGGGATGGGGTGGTTGGTTTTGGGGGATAGTATATAGGTGCAGGATTAGATGCTGGTGCAATTTAAGAAGATTCCTAAGAAGAAGACAAAGATAATTTGTTTACATAGCAGGTTAGGATATTTAACGTGGCAGGTTAGATGAATTAGCATGGCAGGTTAGGTGAATTAGTGTGGCAGGTTAGGAGACTGGGGTTAATGTTAGGAATAGAGTTAGGCTTAGCTATAATGCCAAAGATGTAAACAACTGTTGTCCGCGATGCGAAATAAATGGCCATGGGTGTAACTTGATATCAAGAAACGCTTATATCAGAAAACGACCCTAATCGCAGTCTGCAATTACACCCTTCTTTTAGGCGAATGGGTAAGTAGGTACTGAAGTACCCAAAGAGTTTTGTCATGTTATGTTGCTAGTAGATTATATAAAATGGACAGCTATCGAAGTGCACTGTGCCATATAAAATGAACTGGTCCACTCTGATCTAGCATGGTGTTTGGGGATGGAGTAAGCAAGCTACAACAACTCCATCAACCCTGCACGTTTTGTAGAAATGAATGGTCAAATACCAATCGGATTAATGGAATTGTTTATTACAAGGTATGTCTTCATTTTTGCTGAACTCCCTGATCTTTATTTAGATCATGGTAGCCAAAGTTTGTGAGTTATAGATCTGTCTTTGCAAGCAAGTCCAATAAGTGATAGATCTGTTCTATGTGCAATATTTCTATGCTTCACATTCTTAAGTTTAGTTTTTGAGTCTACCAGCTTCAAACAGCTGAATATACAATATTTTCGGATAAGGAAAATATATTTCACAGCGGTTTAGATGGTACAATGACTGTCTACACTATACATTGCTTGTTTTGTCACGTACACTGAAATTAGTTGAACTATTACAATTTTAGCAACCAGGAAATGGTGGAGGGATTTCTGCATAGTACACCTTTAATGTTCTCAGCATCACGTATTTTATAGGGCTCTAGATGTGTGTGAGTGTGTCTATGTGTGTGTGTGTGTTTGTGTGTGTGTATACCACTCAACTGTTTGTGTATTCCATCCATCAAGTCTAAGCACCGATAGTACGGGTGAAACAGTGGGTGAGGTTTTCCCAAACCCAGCTGATAGAATAAAGGGGAGCTGCTGTTATATCCCCTAATTAGCTGTTAATCCTGTATCCATTGCTAATCTAGTCTAATCTAATCAGATTATATAGAGGATGTCATCCATAACCACGGCTCTAATCCACTTTATGACACAGTGGGCCACGCCTAGCCAATCATAACCTGGATAGGCCACATCCAGCCAATCACAGACTAGACTGGCCACGACAAGCCAATCACAGCCTGGATAGGACTCGCTCAGAGTAACAGCCCAGCCAATCCCAGGCTGAATCGGTCTAGTCCCTCCTCTCCTCTGTCTCTAAAGGCCAAATAAGATTCTGTCTGATCTCATTCGTCATCATATCACACATCTGTTCTCACATCTGACAGACAGACACATAGCTGACTCAACTGGGGATGCCTGGCTGTGTGTGGCTGGGCGATATGGCCAAAATATCATATCACAGTATTTGTCAAATTCTGGACAGTATGAAGGTATTTCCTGCTATTTGATGTTTCTGAATAATGCAAGTTCTAACTGTGCTTTGTGGGTAGAGCATGGCACCACATTTATTCTAATGGTTTTAATTAGATTTTCTCCATTCTGATTGCTTTATACTGTTCAATCAAACTTCAACCAAAAATATTAGGACAAAACTGACAGTAAAGTAGTCAATTTTGTAGAACATTGCATAGGAATCAAAATTATATTTTGTAGCCTCAAACTCTGGTACTCAACCAATGGTTTCCATTTGCATAGTTATTTCCTCAATTCCTATATTCACTTCCAGCATTTTTGTACATTTCTTCATTTCCTGCACTAATTAGTTATCATTTACACAATGTGTCACGTTTCTTTTGTCTTAGTATGCCTCTATTTCGTCAACAACCGAGAGCTTCTGGTCAGCGGGGTGGTGGCACTGGGATCCTCATCTCTCCCAAGTGGACATTCTCTCTTTCTCCCCTGACCCATCTGTCTATCGCCTCCTTTGAATTCCATGCTGTCACAGTTACCAGCCCTTTCAAGCTTAACATCCTTATCATTTATCGCCCTCCAGGTTCCCTTGGAGAGTTCATCAATGAGCTTGACGCCTTGATAAGTTCCTTTCCTGAGGATGGCTCACCTCTCACAGTTCTGGGTGACTTTAACCTCCCCACGTCTACCTTTGACTCATTCCTCTCTGCCTCCTTCTTTCCACTCCTCTCCTCTTTTGACCTCACCCTCTCACCTTCCCCCCCTACTCACAAGGCAGGCAATACGCTTGACCTCATCTTTACTAGATGCTGTTCTTCCACTAATCTCATTGCAACTCCCCTCCAAGTCTCCGACCACTACCTTGTATCCTTTTCCCTCTCGCTCTCATCCAACACTTCCCACTCTGCCCCTACTCGGATGGTATCGCGCCGTCCCAACCTTCGCTCTCTCTCCCCCGCTACTCTCTCCTCTTCCATCCTATCATCTCTTCCCTCTGCTCAAACCTTCTCCAACCTATCTCCTGATTCTGCCTCCTCAACCCTCCTCTCCTCCCTTTCTGCATCCTTTGACTCTCTATGTCCCCTATCCTCCAGGCCGGCTCGGTCCTCCCCTCCTGCTCCGTGGCTCGACGACTCATTGCGAGCTCACAGAACAGGGCTCCGGGCAGCCGAGCGGAAATGGAGGAGAACTCGCCTCCCTGCGGACCTGGCATCCTTTCACTCCCTCCTCTCTACATTTTCCTCTTCTGTCTCTGCTGCTAAAGCCACTTTCTACCACTCTAAATTCCAAGCATCTGCCTCTAACCCTAGGAAGCTCTTTGCCACCTTCTCCTCCCTCCTGAATCCTCCTCCCCCTCCCCCCCCCCCTCCTCCCTCTCTGCGGATGACTTCGTCAACCATTTTGAAAAGAAGGTCGACGACATCCGATCCGCGTTTGCTAAGTCAAACGACACCGCTGGTTCTGCTCACACTGCCCTACCCTGTGCTTTGACCTCTTTCTCCCCTCTCTCTCCAGATGAAATCTCGCGTCTTGTGACGGCCGGCCGCCCAACAACCTGCCCGCTTGACCCTATACCCTCCTCTCTTCTCCAGACCATTTCCGGAGACCTTCTCCCTTACCTCACCTCGCTCATCAACTCATCCTTGACCGCTGGCTACGTCCCTTCCGTCTTCAAGAGAGCGAGAGTTGCACCCCTTCTGAAAAAACCTACACTCGATCCCTCCGATGTCAACAACTACAGACCAGTATCCCTTCTTTCTTTTCTCTCCAAAACTCTTGAACGTGCCGTCCTTGGCCAGCTCTCCTGCTATCTCTCTCAGAATGACCTTCTTGATCCAAATCAGTCAGGTTTCAAGACTAGTCATTCAACTGAGACTGCTCTTCTCTGTGTCACGGAGGCGCTCCGCACTGCTAAAGCTAACTCTCTCTCCTCTGCTCTCATCCTTCTAGACCTATCGGCTGCCTTTGATACTGTGAACCATCAGATCCTCCTCTCCACCCTCTCCGAGTTGGGCATCTCCGGCGCGGCCCACGCTTGGATTGCGTCCTACCTGACAGGTCGCTCCTACCAGGTGGCGTGGCGAGAATCTGTCTCCGCACCACGTGCTCTCACCACTGGTGTCCCCCAGGGCTCTGTTCTAGGCCCTCTCCTATTCTCGCTATACACCAAGTCACTTGGCTCTGTCACATCCTCACATGGTCTCTCCTATCATTGCTATGCAGACGACACACAATTAATCTTCTCCTTTCCCCCTTCTGATAACCAGGTGGCGAATCGCATCTCTGCATGTCTGGCAGACATATCAGTGTGGATGACGGATCACCACCTCAAGCTGAACCTCGGCAAGACGGAGCTGCTCTTCCTCCCGGGGAAGGACTGCCCGTTCCATGATCTCGCCATCACGGTTGACAACTCCATTGTGTCCTCCTCCCAGAGCGCTAAGAACCTTGGCGTGATCCTGGACAACACCCTGTCGTTCTCAACTAACATCAAGGCGGTGGCCCGTTCCTGTAGGTTCATGCTCTACAACATTCGCAGAGTACGACCCTGCCTCACACAGGAAGCGGCGCAGGTCCTAATCCAGGCACTTGTCATCTCCCGTCTGGATTACTGCAACTCGCTGTTGGCTGGGCTCCCTGCCTGTGCCATTAAACCCCTACAACTCATCCAGAACGCCGCAGCCCGTCTGGTGTTCAACCTTCCCAAGTTCTCTCACATCACCCCGCTCCTCCGCTCTCTCCACTGGCTTCCAGTTGAAGCTCGCATCCGCTACAAGACCATGGTGCTTGCCTACGGAGCTGTGAGGGGAACGGCACCTCCGTACCTTCAGGCTCTGATCAGGCCCTACACCCAAACAAGGGCACTGCGTTCATCCACCTCTGGCCTGCTCGCCTCCCTACCTCTGAGGAAGTACAGTTCCCGCTCAGCCCAGTCAAAACTGTTCGCTGCTCTGGCACCCCAATGGTGGAACAAACTCCCTCACGACGCCAGGTCAGCGGAGTCAATCACCACCTTCCGGAGACACCTGAAACCCCACCTCTTTAAGGAATACCTAGGATAGGACAAAGTAATCCTTCTAACCCCCCCCCCCCCCTTAAAAGATTTAGATGCACTATTGTAAAGTGGTTGTTCCACTGGATATCATAAGGTGAATGCACCAATTTGTAAGTCGCTCTGGATAAGAGCGTCTGCTAAATGACTTAAATGTAAATGTAAATGTAAACAACCCCAAAAATCTTCATGACAATAATTAGTAGTCGATCGATTTCAGAGGGTCTATTTGGCAAGCTTGCCCTCCCGAAGTTGTTGACTTGCTGTGCTAGAAAGTTAGCTAACAGTCCTCAGGTTTCATTTTTTTGTATATATATTTTTTTACTGGCCATAAAAACAGATTATTGACATCCTTTTTTCAAGTCATTACTGAACTATTTAATGTAACAAATATAACATTAAAATACTATTATAGAAGGTAAGGTAAAAATATAAACCAGTCCGTGAATGAACACCGGTACAGTTGACCCCACAGCCCCTCAAATCAAATCAAATTTTATTAGTCACATGCGCCGAATACAACAGGTGTAGACCTAACAGTGAAATGCTTACTTACGAGCCCCTAACCAACAATGCAGTTTATTTTTTATTTTTTTAAATACGAATAAGAACAAGAAATAAAAGTAACAAGTAATTAAAGAGAAGCAGTAAAATAAAAATAGCAAGACTATATTCAGGGGGGTACCGGTACAGAGTCAATGTGCAGGTAGTACCGGTTAGTTGAGGTAATATGTACATGTAGGTAGAGTTATTAAAGTGACTATGCATAGATGATAACAGACAGAGAGTAGCAGCGGTGTAAAAGAGGGGGGGGAAATGTAAATAGTCTGGGTAGCCATTTGATTATATGTTCAGGAGTCTTATGGCTTGGGGGTAGAAGCTGTTTAGAAGCCTCTTGGACCTAGACATGGCACTCCGGTACCGCTTGCCATACGGTAGCAGAGAGAACAGTCTATGACTTGGGTGACTGGAGTCTTTGACAATTTTTAGGGCATTCCTCTGACACTGCCTGGTGTAGAGGTCCTGGATGGCAGGAAGCTCGGCCCCAGTGATATACTGGGCCATAAGAACTAACCTCTGTAGTGCCTTGCGGTCAGAGGCCGAGCAGTTGCCATATCAGGCAGTGATGCAACCAGTCAGGATGCTCTCGATGGTACAGCTGTAGAACCTTTTGAGGATCTGAGGACCCATACCAAACCTTTCAGTCTCCAGAGGGGAAATAGGTTTTGTCGTGCCCTCTTCACAACTGTAATGGTGTGCTTGGACCATGTTGGTTTATTGGTGGTGGACACCAAGGAACTTGAAGCTCTCAACCTGCTCTACTGCAGCCCTGTCGATGAGAATGGGGGCGTGCTCGGTCCTCTTTTTCCTGTAGTCCACAATCATCTCCTTTGTCTTGGTCACGTTGAGGGAGAGGTTGTTCTCCTGGCACCACACGGCCAGGTCTCTGACCTCCTCCCTATAGACTGTCTCGTCGTTGTCGGTGATCAGGCCTACCACTGTTGCTGTCTGACAGACACATACAGAGGTGAGAGACTATGGATTATGGCTCTAGAGAATGTAAAGGAGATACTGAACACATGGCCAATCATGTTATACTGTTGCAGATTTAGCCTACCACGAATGAGCAGAGGATTCCTGCAGTGGTCTATATAAGTGTGTGTTCTGGTTCTCTTGTGAGCCCTCTAAACAGGATTTGAAGGAGTTGGGGTACAGATAGGGAGAACAGAGTCTGGAGGGGGGAATGAGGGACCTCAGGGGCCCCCTCCTCTCTCTGACCCCCTAATCAGATCAGATTCCGTTCAATATGCCATCAGATAATCACATCACACTCATACAGTTTGAAGGAAGAGAGGCACGAGAGAAGGAGAGATCTGCAGTCTCATTAACACTATTGCTGCTGATTTGCTTTTTCTTTCCCTCCCTCCCTCCCTCCCTCCCTCCCTCCCTGTAAAATGGTTTAAACACTTGAGATATTTGTATCTATGTAAATGTAGTTCTGTGAGGATCTGTGTGTGTGTGGTGATGCCTGGATGCATTTCTCTCCCAGTCAGACTGACTCATCTAACTCCTGACAGGTTAAGAGATTCAGACTGACTCATCTAACTCCTGACAGGTTAAGAGATTCAGACTGACTCATCTAACTCCTGACAGGTTAAGAGATTCAGACTGACTCATCTAACTCCTGACAGGTTAAGAGATTCAGACTGACTCATCTAACTCCTGACAGGTTAAGAGATTCAGACTGACTCATCTAACTCCTGACAGGTTAAGAGATTCAGACTGACTCATCTAACTCCTGACAGGTTAAGAGATATCTGCTGGCGAGAAAATAAACAGAATTTCAGTGCTTTTACAGTACCACACACACACACACACACACACACACACACACACACACACACACACACACACACACACACACACACACACACACACACACACACACACACACACACACACACACACACACACACACACACACACACACACACACACACAATCTCTGTCTCTCTCCCCCCTCTCATGTAACCTCCCACAGTCCTCTGCTCTCTGTCACACAGAGATGATCTAAGCGATGATGTCGTTATCTGTCAGCCTCCTCCCATTGCACATGACACATCCCATTATACATGACACACAGCAAATAGGCCTGTTTGTACACTTTTCAAGTGTGTGTGTGTGTGTGCACAGTGTGTGGTGTATCAAAGGCTGATGATCTTTGTGATGTGTGTTCTGAGTTGTTTTAGATCGCTGTCAGTCTCTCCAGATGCAGTGTGTGATGTTATACTGAGAGCTATATGAAAGACAGACTGATCTTCAGTTGAGAATGTAATTAGTTTAACTTCTTATGGCTGCATCCCGCTACCGGGATTGATATGACAGCAGCCAGTGAAAGTCCAGGGCGCCAAATTCAAACAACAGAAATTTCATAATTAAAATTCCTCAAACATACATGTGTCTTATATCATTTTAAAGGTAATCTTGTTGTTAATCCCACCAAAGTGTCCGATTTCAAATATGCTTTTCAGCGAAAGCACTACAAACGATTATGTTAGGTCACCACCACACCACAATAAGCACAGCCATTTTTCCAGCGAAAGATAGCTTTCACAAAAAGCACAAATAGAGATAAAAGTAATCACTAACCTTTGATTATCTTCATCAGATGACACTCATAGGACTTCATGTTACACAATACATGCATGTTTTGTTTGATAAAGTTCATATTTATAACAAAAAATCTGAGTTTACATTGGCGCGTTACATTCACTAGTTCCAAAAACATCAAGTGATTTTGCATAGCCACATCGTTTCAACAGAAATACTCATCATAAATGTAGATGATAGATTTTCAGATTTCAGAAAAACTTTACGGAAAAAGCAAATCATGCAATAATCTGAGACGGAGCTCAGAACAATAGTCAAATTAGCCGCCATGTTGGGGTCAACAGAAACCAGAAAATACATGATAAATGTTTCCTTACCTTTGATGAACTTCATCAGAATGCAGTCCTAGGAATCCCAGGTCCACAATAAATGTTTGATTTGTTCGATAATGTCCGTTATTTATGTCCAATTAGCTACTTTGGTTAGCGCGTTAGCGGTAAACAATTCCAAAGTCACAAAGCGCATCCACTATAACGTGACAAAATGTCCAAAAGTTCCGTAACAGTCAGTAGAAACATGTCAAACGATGTACTGAATCAATCTTTAGAATGTTGTTAACATACATCTTGAATAACGTTCTAACCGGAGAATTAGATTGACTTCAGATGAGCGGTGGAACGGAGGTCCTCCTCATGTGAAGGCGCGTGTTCAATGCATGGTCACCTCATGGCAGTGATGACTAATTCCTGTCTCCTTCGGCCCCCCTTCACATTAGAGTCATCAGACAAAGTTCTATTGACTGTTGACATCTAGTGGAAGCCGTAGGAAGTGAAAACTCATCAATATCTCGCTGTAATTTCAATGAGAGCTTGGTTGAAAATCTGCCACCTCAGAAACAATTCAAACAGGAAGTGGAACTTCTCAGGTTTTTGCCTGCCATATGAGTTCTGTTATACTCACAGACATAATTCAAACAGTTTTAGAAACTTCAGAGTGTTTTCTATCCAATACGAATAATAATATGCATATATTAGCAACTGGGACTGAGGAGCAGGCTACTCAATACTGCCCCTGCAGCCATAAGAAGTTAATCAGCTGTGTTTGCTAGGTATGGGGAAACGAGTGACTCCACTCTGGACCCGGAGGACTGGAGTTGCCCATCCCTGGTCTAGGGACACTCACACAAACACACTAGATAACTTTCTAGCACAACAACTTCGGGAGGGCAAGCTTGCCAAATAGATCCTCTGAAATCAACCAACTACCCCTAGTGGCAAAAGTAAGAACTGCAACTGAAGCCAAAAATACACAGTGGAGGCACGAAATAGAGGCATGCTAAGACAAAATAAATGTGGCACAGCGTGTAAATGATAAGAAATTAGTGCAGGAAATGTTTTACTTTTTTATGCTGGAAGTGAACAAGTAACTATTCAAATTGCAACCATTGGTCAAGTACAAGAGTAAGCGGCAACAAAGGAGGATTTTAATTCCTATGCAATGTTCTTCAAATATAACTACTTCACTGTCAGTTTTGTCCGAATATTATTTTTGGTTAAAGTTTGGTTGAACAGTATAAAGCAATCAGAATGGAAAAATGCCCATTAAAACCACTTTTCGCTATATCGCCCAACCCTCACAGTCACACACATGTAATTGTTGAGCTCCATCTGGTGAAAGGGGAACTCGTCAATGATTCCGTATTGGCTCGCAATAGTGTGTGTATGTGTGTGTGTAGTATACTGTGTGTGCGTGGTCCCTTGCTACCTGTCAGAGACAGAGAGTGATCACCAAGGGATCAATTGACCTCAGGATCAGCCAATGCCCCACTAGATTACTGTTACTGTACCATAGAGATCACACTCTGGGAAGGTGGGTAGGAGGTCTGTTGTAATGAGGGTTACAGACCTCTCCTCATCAATATTTGATTGACAGCCCTCCTGTGTGTGTGTGTGTGTGTGTGTGTGTGTGGCTGTGGAGGGTCTCGTGTCCCCCAGAAGGACACTTTAGAACAGGCAGGGAGGGGACCACTCTAGTGGCCCCCAATGAAACAGCAAGGTACACACACACACACACCCGCACGCACACACACACACACACACACACACTTTTAGAACACTCATGCATATCCAGTCATGCATAGACAGATAGACTCAGTCCTACTAACACAGTCTGTCTGGTTGAATGAATGAAGCTGGCATTCACAGGCTAATGAGGCCCACAGTGAGTGAAGAAGCCATTATTAGAAAACACCTACTGGTAGACTTCCTACAGTAGATCCCCTCCCTATTGTGTCTATAGGGCGGTGTTTGTGTTTTGGGCTTGTGTTTAGGGCTTGTGTTTAGGGCTTGTGTTTAGAGCTTGTGTTTAGAGCTTGTGTTTAGGGCTTGTGATTAGGGCTTGTGTTTAGAGCTTGTGTTTAGAGCTTGAGTTTAGGGCTTGTGTTTAGGGCTTGTGTTTAGGGCTTGTGTTTAGGGCTTGTGTTTAGGGCTTGAGTTTAGCGCTTGTGTTTAGGGCTTGTGTTTAGAGCTTGTGTTTAGAGCTTGTGTTTAGGGCTTGTGTTTAGGGCTTGTGTTTAGGGCTTGTTTTTAGAGCTTGTGTTTAGGGCTTGTGTTTAGGGCTTGTGTTTAGAGCTTGTGTTTAGAGCTTGTGTTTAGGGCTTGTGTTTAGGGCTTGTGTTTAGGGCTTGTGTTTAGAGCTTGTGTTTAGGGCTTGTGTTTAGAGCTTGTGTTTAGGGCTTGTGTTTAGGGCTTGTGTTTAGGGCTTGTGTTTAGAGCTTGTGTTTAGGGCTTGAGTTTAGAGCTTGTGTTTAGGGCTTGTGTTTAGAGCTTGTGTTTAGAGCTTGTGTTTAGGGCTTGTGTTTAGGGCTTGTGTTTAGAGCTTGTGTTTAGAGCTTGTGTTTAGGGCTTGTGTTTAGGGCTTGTGTTTAGGGCTTGCACAACTACTGTATTACCTTGTAACCGACGATGATGGATGAAGACTGTCATAAAAATAAAATAACCGCCATAACCGCTTTAAACCGGTTTTAAAACATTTTTTTACTGGAACAAAGCTGACTGAAGAAGAGATGGCCCGGGCATGAAGTGGCGTTGAGTCCGTTTCCACAGTAACATGGACACTTTACATTAAGGTGACCAGATTTCTGAAATGAAAACCGGGGACATTTCCAGTTCAGCAGGTCAATATATAATTAAAATATCCAATGTTATATCTATGAAATATAAAGAAGGACAGTTCCGGTTTCATGTATTTAGTCTAACAGGCACACTGCGATAGACAGAGAAAACAACTATATTACAGAAACACTACAGACAAGACAGAACTGTCCGATCTGAACAGCCATTCAGTGATCCTGGTAGAATAAGAGCAGAAGAGAACATGAGCAAAATTGAAAAAACAGACAATAGTATATGTGAAATAGTTAACAACATAATAAAGAAATAAGATGCTGATGAGATTGGTAACTACATAATATACTTATACCAACCTAATCTGTATATTTCTCAGAAGAATGTTTCTTCAGGATTGCTCTGTCTTTGGCCAGATTCTCCATGAACTCCTGGCAGGGGAGGTTGAAGTTGGTCTTCACAATAAGCATGGCCTTGATGGTAGGAACAGTGAACCTATTTCTTACTGCTGTCCATAGATCATTCATTTGGGAGAACACTCTCTCGACTGGTGCATTACTTCCAGGTAAGCACATGACAAAAGACACTAATCTAGCCAGGTTAGTGTGTGGGATGTCATTCTCTTTGAAGTGGGTAACCACCGTGCTCCATCTCTGACTAAGCGGTGTCTCCGATGTTTTCCATTCTTCAAGCGATCCCCCCTTTAGGAACTCTTGCAGGCCAGTAACCTCGTCACACAATGCATCCTCATTGATGGTCACATTGGGGCATTTTTCCTGCAGCGTGGCTGCTGCCTTCTGGATCTCTTCACGCAGAGGTTGCCTTTTTAAAAGGAGACAATGTAAATCTTTTAGATTATCTGTGTGCTTTCCCCATGCTTGCAAGTAGTTCACAGCCATAGTGAAGAATGATTGGGATGTTTTGAGAAAGCTATCTTTAGACATGGCTCCATTTTCCTCAAGCTCTCTCAGAAGTCCTCTGACCAAAACTGGAATGAAGTTGTCATCACATCTTGCAGTCAATTTTGCCTCAACGTTTCTCAGAATTGCAGCGGACTCCACAGCACAGTGGTCCTGGCCTCCAAGCATCTTGATCGTGTCACTGAATACGGTCAAGTTTCCATGGACAAAGGCCAGCCAAAGTTCAGTCAGTGGATCTTCAAACATTGTTCACAGGACAACAGAGCATTGGTCTTCAGAAATAAAAAAGGATTTCAATGGCACATACCTTTTTAGCACTCTTTCTAGAGCAGGGAGCATGGACATCCAGCGAACATTGCTGTGTCCTAAAATGTTATGGTTCTCCTGGCCAACAAACTCACAAAAGCCCTTCAGTCTTTCTACTCTGACGGTGAAAATATGAACATATCCAAATATCTTTGTGAGCAGGTACTCAACATCATATCCAAAGCTGTTCTGGCCGTGTTATGAATGATGTGGGCAGGACAACCTAAGCCAATCACCTCCCGCTGCAGAGCATTTTTAACTTTGGTATGGACATTGACCCTCCCCAGCCTATTCAGTCCTCCAAAGTTGGTATTTGTTGTCGGCAGAGAATGTTTTCCAGGTTACATTTTTGGATGACCACCAGGACCTCAGCTGCAATTTCCTCTGGTGTTTCTCCATTCAATTCAACAAAATCAAACAGTTTTGTTTCCACAGATGTGCTGCTATCATATATCTTACATATCTGACTACTATTGGCAGCAGCTTTACATGTCCATGATTGGACGCATCAATGGACAGGGACACAAATTCAACCTGGTCTAGGTCCTGTGTTACCAAAGTAGTTGCCCATGGTGCTAACACGTTACTCACTGTGGCTTCACATTTTGTCCTAGCACATGTAAACTTTGGCTCATAAAGCTTCCGTGTCAGTTGTGCTGTGCAGTCCATAGATCTGTAACTATGATTGTGTCACATAGTGTGGTATGCAAAGACACCCTCCTGCACAGCTAAACCATATTCTTCTTGGGAAGGCTCTACCTTCTTGAAGAATGTGGTGACAGAGGGCATACCAACACGGGCAAACAGAGAGGCTTTATGCTTTTTCATCTGCTGATGTTCTACCACTGCCGTTCTTCTCCGGCTGCCAATTGAAAGAGAGGAATTACAAAGGGTGCAGTGAACAATTCTATCGTCAAGACCTGAGCGTATAAATGGAAATTTTCTCATCATGTTTTTCATAAAAAGTGCATTTCCGTTTCTTGGAAAGCGTCATTGTATCTCCTCTGTCTCTTCTTCTTCACTCTCCTTGTGTCACTGTCACGCCCTGACCTTAGAGAGCCTTTTTATTTCTCTATTTGGTTAGGTCAGGGTGTGATTTGGGTGGGCATTCTAGTTTTTCTATTTCTTTGTTGGCCGGGTAATGTTCGCAATCAGAGGCAGCTGTCTATCGTTGTCTCTGATTGGGGATCATACTTAGGCAGCCTTTTTTTCCACCTTTAGTTTGTGGGATGTTGTTTTTGTGTGGCTGCCTGTGAGCAGCCCAGAACGTCACGTATCGTTTGTGCTTGTTTGTTTTGTTTGGTGAGTTTCGATTTATTAAAATATGTGGAGCTACGCACGCTGCGCCTTGGTCCATTCATTTCGACAAGCATGACAGTCACTCTTCTTACACTCTTAACTTTTTCTTCTCCTCCAATCTTTCTCCTCCTCTTTTCGTCACCCGTCTTCCTTTCCTTCTCTTCACCTTTCCACCTCACTCTTCTACACTCTCCTTGCTTCACTCTTTTTACTCCCTTAATTTTCCCTTCTCCTTCCTCTCCAATCTGTATTAATAAATAGCATACTCTTAGATCAATTACTTTGGTTAACAGATTCCGATTGCTTGCCTCATTTTTGTATTTTATCTCAAAAACATTGTTTGGAATAATAAATTGGCAGTCTCTGTAACCATATCTTTACATTTCCTTTTCTGTCTCCTTCACTCTTCTTCCTATCCAGTCTTCCTCATCTCCTTCCTCTCCACTGCTAATGTTATCCATGAACACTTCTAAATATATTTTCACACTACTTATCATAATGCCAAACCATTAAAATTGTAATCTACACAAATATTCTCCGAATTAATTGTGCATTCATTTAATATAATCATATTTTCAAAATAGCCCGCCCACTGCATGTTTACATGTGAACATTTTTTAACCTACCATAACAGTAGCTAGCTAACTTAGTCTACATAGCTAACGTTAGCTAGCATAACCTATTTAAAACCTTATAGAGCAGATCATCTATCTATATAATAAATTGTGACAGTATAACACCACTAGTATCTCAAACGATTGTAACTTACCTGGCTTGAAAATACGTTTGTGGTGATGTTGTGGATTCACTTGATACTTGCTAGCTTCTGGACGAGTTTTCCACAGCAGTTTTCTCTAAAATTATCGCGAGCAAGTAGTTAGTAGAAGAAGAGTGAATGAAGCTGCTATAGCGAGCAGCCCCTTCTGTTGTCCTAAACAAGCACAACGTGATTGAGACGTCAACCGGTAGGCTCTGCTGCCCGGTTTTTCTTGCCAAGTAAAATATTTCACTTTGCGGTCTGTTTTTAACACACAGTTAAAAACGGGGACATTTCCTGGGACAGCTCCAGCCGGGGACAAGCCACCAAAAACGGGGACTGTCCCCGGTAAACGGGGACGTCTGGTCACCCTACTTTACATTGTGATGAAACTTTGTTGATCCTTGCTGAAACAAGCAAGGTGTTGTAGCAAAGAAGTCTTTGGTTGCCTAGGCAACACCTCCCTCCCTGCAGCAACAGCATATGCAGTCAGGAGCAGAGGAGAGGAGAAATGTGCGTACATTTTTTTACGATTATAACGGAGACCGCAGTCATTTGATTGACCAATAACCGCCATTCAAAATTCCATGACCGTCACAGCCCTAAGTAATGTTAGATTGTGATTCCCTTTAATGGGCCTGGCTGCTGTTCTCCCTCTCTCTGCTGACAGACAAAAAGCTGTTGGGGAAAAATGGGACTTTTAAATCCTGCTATACTCAGCTTAACTTCTCTAGGATAGGGGGCAGCATTTTCACTTTGGATGAATAGCGTGCCCAAAGTGAACTGCCTCCTACTCTGTCCCAGATGCTAATATATGCATAGTATTATTACTATTGGATAGAAAACACTCTGAAGTTTCTAAAACTGTTTGAATGATGTCTGTGAGTATAACAGAACTCATATGGCAGGCAAAAACCTGAGAAAAAAATCCAAACAGGAAGTGAGAATTCTGAGGCTGGTCGATTTTCAACTCATCGCCTATTCAAATCCCAGTAAGATATGGGTCTTGCACTTCCTACGCCTTCCACTAGATGTCAACAGTCTGTAGAACGTTGAATGAAGCCTCTACTGTGATGTGGGGCCGGATGGGAGGTGTTTCAGTCAGTGGTCTGGCAGAGAGCCAGTTCCTGGTCACGCGCATTCCACATGATATCGCCTTGCATTCCATTACTTCTGTAGACACAAAGGAATTCTCCGGTTGGAACGTTATTGAATATTTATGATAACAACATCCTGAAGATTGATTCTCTACTTAGTTTGACAAGTTTATTCGACCTGTATTCGACCTGTAATATAAGTTTTCGCCTGGACCTGCGCGAGCGTTTGGACATGTGTACTAAACGTGCTTGCAAAAGTAGCTACTTGGACATAATTAATGGACATTATCGAACAAAACAACAATTTATTGTGGAACTAGGATTCCTGGGAGTGCATTCTGATGAAGATCATCAAAGGTAAGGGAATATTTATGATGTAATTTCGTATTTCTGTTGACTCCAACATGGCGGAGAAATGTTGGTTATATCTGAGCGCCGTCTCAGATTATTGCATGGTTTGCTTTTTCCGTAAAGTTTTTTTGAAATCTGACACAGCGGTTGCATTAAGAACAAGTGTATCTTTAATTCTATGTAAAACATGTATCTTTCATCAAAGTTTATGATGAGTATTTCTGTTATTTGACTTGGCTCTCTGCAATTTCTGCGGATATTTTGGAGGCATTTTTGAACATGGCGCCAATGTAAACCGAGATTTGTGGATATGAATATGCACATTATCGAACAAAACATACATCTATTGTGTAACATGATGTCCTATGAGTGTCATCTGATGAAAATCATCAAAGGTTAGTGATTAATTTTATCTCTATTTCTGCTTTTTGTGACTCCTATCTTTGGCTGGGAAAATGGCTGTGTTTTTCTGTGGCTATGTACTGACCTAACATAATCGTTTGGTGTGCTTTCGCCGAAAAGCCTATTTGAAATCAGACATGTTGGCTGGATTCACAACATGTGTAGCTTTAATTTGGTATCTTTCATGTGTGATTTAATGAAAGTTAGATTTGTTATAGTATTTTATTTGAATTTGGCGCGCTGCATTTTCTCTGGCTTTTGGCCAAGTGAGACAGTAGCGTCCCACCTAAACTCAGATTTGTGGAAATAAATATGAACTTTACCGAACAAAACATACATGTATTGTGTAACATGAAGTCCTATGAGTGTCATCTGATGAAGATCATCAAAGGTTAGTGATTAATTTTAACTCTATTTCTGCTTTTTGTTACTCCTCTCTTTGACTGGAAAAATTGCTGTGTTTTTCTGTGGCTATGTACTGAGCTAACATAATCGCAAGGTGTGCTTTCGCCATAAATCCTTTTTGAAATCAGACACTTTGGCTGGATTAACGAGAAGTTTATCTTTAAAATGGTGTATAATACTTGTATGTTTGAGGAATTTTAATTATGAGATTTCTGTTGTTTTGAATTTGGCGCCCTGCAATTTCACTGGCTGTTGGTTAGGTGGGACGCTACCGTCCCACATATACCAGAGAAGTTAACAACCTAGCCACCTCCAAATGAACCTCTCTCTTTTCTCTATCCCGTATTTTCTGTCTATCTAAATATCTCCTATTTTCTTTATCTCTATCTCTCCTTGTCTTTTTATTTTACCTCTCTTGCCATCCATATACCCATCCTCTCTCTAAATACCTCCTCTGTTGCATCCCTCCTTTCCTCCCTCCTCCTCTTCCTCCATCTCTCTCCTTCATTGCATATATAAGAGCCACCGTCCTCTGTTGTCTTGGTTGGCTGGAAAGGCACACCACACACACACACACACACACACACACACACACACACACACACACACACACACACACACACACACACACACACACACACACACACACACACACACACACACACACACAGGATAAGCAGACAGAGAACCAGAAGCACCAGGCTGCAGGAGTCACCTTTGACCTCTAAGCCCCAGCCTCATCAGTCCACAGGAAGGAGACTGGCTATAGCTTTCTCTGGGACTACCGCTAGTGTTTGTATCAGCTTTAGGGATACAGAGCATGGCTGTTTGTGTGTGTGTCATTGCTTCATCCATTAGATGGACCAGCACCGTGTTTAATGGAGTGTGTGTGTGTGTATGTGTGTGTGTCTGTTTGAAGCAAAGATAATATTTAATAGGCGAGTAATTGGTCGATTAGGCAGTGTTACAAACGACCCAGATTTCAGAGTTACTCTTCACTCCTCTTACACACACAGGACAGACGGACAAATTGCTTCTGGAGCCAACCAGATGCAGGGTGAATCCTCTCTCCTTGTTTCCTTCTCAATAAGTCAGAGGGAGAGGAGAGCATTGAGAGCTGCCTGCTGAAGACTTACTTTCATAAAAATGCTTTTAATGTGGGGCGACAAGCAGCATAGCAGGCAATAGCGTTGAGCCAGTAACCAAAATGACGTTGGTTCAAATCCCCGAGCCGACTAAGTGAAAATGCTGCCAATGTGCTCTGAGCAAGGCACTTAACCCTAATTGCTCCTGTAAGTCGATCTGGATATGAGCGTCTACTAAATGTCTACAATGATTTTAATTAGCTATCTTCTTTCATTCTTCTTTCTCCTGTCTTTGTTAGTACTTTTTTAGCATTATTTTACGATGAAGCACTTTGTTACCTGTATTAAAAAGAGCTTATCAAGTTATTATTAATATTGGGAGAGGAGATCAAGACCATTAGGAACCAAGGAAATACTTTTGAGATTCAACTTCATGCTCATAAAACTGTGAGTTCCCATAGAGAGAACAAGACGATACAGTAGGATAAATACAGTCTCTCCTGATTCCTGAACATTCAGCCTAAATGATGTATAGCACTTGCATGTTGACTCTGAGATCTCAACGCAAGGTTAGGACGCTACTAACCTCTTGTCGTCTGTTCAGAGTGTTGGATTTGGATTTGGAGAGTACGTCGTGACTTGGATGATAATGTTACTGTTGGAGGACCCATGACTCAATATCAGTTTCCACAACAAGTACCACTGATAGACTGTCCAGTCCATGGAGGCATTTGACAAACACACATAAATGGCAGTCTGACATTCTCCAAACAGCAGATAATATAAATAGACATATTTCCATATAAATATAAGTGATTTGAATAACCATATTCTGATTGGATGTCGTGACAATCATCCTCTCTCTCTCCTTTCCTCTTCTCTCTGTCTTCTCTCTCTCCTCTCCTCTCTCTCCGAGTCATTTCCATTTAAATGGAATGTCTGCAGCATTGAAGGTCCCCAAGAACACAGTGGCCTCCAGCATTTTTAATGGAAGAAGTTTGGAACCACCAAGACTCTTCCTAGAGAAATACAGAAATAAAGTAGTTCTCTCCCATGGATTGCCCAAAACACACCAACTAGGCCCTAATGACAGTTTCATTTGGCAGTTCCCGTTGTCTTGTGCAAAGTGGTAGACACAGCTGTCTGCAGCAGCAGCATGGGGTGGGGCATTTCTGTGGTAACTAGCCACAGAGCAGATCCAGCCACTGCCACACACATATAACCTTTAGCCAACTTCCCCTTTAACCACGAAGGGATAGTATCATCCCTCCTTGAGAATGTGATAGAACCCAACACATCCCTGCAGGCCCTCCAGAGCTCTTGCCAAATCTGGTCTTCTTTTGGGCCATCCTTCCTTACACACAACGCTTGAGGACAGAGGAAGAGAGAGAGATAGAGAGTCCTCTTAGCATATCCTCCTCTACAAAATCAGTTTCCCTCTCTCCTCCTATCCCTACCCTCTTTCCTCCCATCTCCTCTTTCCCCTCTCTGCCACATGCTTTATTCCCCCCACCAGTCCCCTATTTCTTCTCCCATCCCTTCTTCCCTGCAGGTTGGCATTTATTGTCATGAATCTTGCCCTGTAGGCAGCTGTATAGAGTGGTCACTAGCTGGCACAGCCACAAAGTCATAAAATCCGATTTTAAACCTAACCTTACCCACACTGCTAATCCTAAAGCCTAACCCTAACCTTAAATACATTTTGTTTTCATGGATTTTTACGATGTAGCCAATTTTGCAGCTGGCCCATCTAGTGGAATTCGCTCCAGCGCAAGATTCATGACAATAAAACGTCAACCTGCTTCTCCCCTCCCTCCTCCCATCCTCATGGCTGATGCAGGCTGCATCAACCCCATCTCTTATCCTCTCTCTGATCTGTTCAATCAGCCAGCTGGGGTCATAGGATCAGCCTCATCACATAAACCCTCAGCATCAAGCTGCCTGCTACAGCCACAGCCAGTCACTGCTACACACACAGGATCAGTGGCTTGCTTGGTGCTTGGTTAGCCACATTAGCTAAACAAGGAGCTGTACCCTAAACCACATTCATTGGTTAAACTAGCAGAAATAGTGGGGTACCTGACACTATTCATTTCAGAGTGACTACAGTACAGCACATTTAAAGCGAACCCCACCGACCCCACAGAGAGGAGATGACGACAGAATGAATAATGAGCAGAATCCCTCCCTCTTGTTCTCTATCTCTCATCCCCCTCTTTCTTCCTCTCTGCTAGTCCATTAACACAGCATGCGGTACTACCGTGGTAAAGCAGAGAGAAGAGGCAGAGAGAGAGAGTTAGTATGCAGATCTATGCAGATGTAACACTGCAGTTACTCCAAGCTTGTAGGGAATACTGATAAACCTACCTAGAGAGAGAGAGAGAGAGAGAGCGATAGAAGAGAGGATGGTAAAACTGAGTATATATGGTGCTGCATCAGAGCATCACAGAGACACACCCTTTTGTTAGTTGTGGAAGCAGCCTTTACTAGAATGCATTACAGAGGGTAGCCTAAAGGAGGTTCAAGTATTGAAGACACCAATGACATTCAGTCACTAGGCCTGTGCCTCCTCTCCCATCCGACAGTACAGGTCTCCCTCTGTCATCAGTAGCCCTCTCAGGTATCAGAGCAGTAGCAATAATCTGGGGCAGAGAGCAATACTCTACTTACATGTATACAGCCTACGGCTCTGGGCCTGTATTTAAAAAGCGTCTCAGAGTAGGAGTGCTGATCTATGGCACTAGTCTAGGTCAGAGAGCATATATACACTATATCATCTATATTAAGATGCTATATCATGGTTGTGGTTTTAACCCTGGGCGGAAGCCACACCAGTAACCCTTCACCCACATCAAACGGGCCTGAGTGCATCCCAAATGGGGACCTATTACTTATACAGTGCAATAGAAAAGTAGTGCAAGAAATAGGGAATAGGGTGCCATTTGGAACGCAGGCTATGACTCCGAGAAGCTACAGTAGAAAGATTAAATGCTCTCCTCTGACATAATGGAATTTATTCATGGAAACAACACAACGAGTCAGCTTAGACTTCATAAATCTATTATGAACACATACAACCAATGGCCTGCATACAGTTGAAGTCGGAAGTTTACATACATCTTAGCCAAATACATTTAAACTCAGTATTTCACAATTCCTGAAAAATTCCCTGTCTTAGGTCAGTTAGGATCACCACTTTATTTTAAGAATGTGAAATGTCAGAATAATAGTAGAGAGAATTATTTATTTAAGCTTTTATTTCTTTCATCACATTCCCAGTGGGTCAGAAGTTTACATACACTCAATTAGTATTTGGTAGCATTGCCTTTAACTTGGGTCAAACATTTTGAGTAGCCTTCCACAAGCTTCCCACAATAAGTTGGGTGAATTTGGCCCATTCCTCCTGACAGAGCTGGTGTAACTGAGACAGGTTTGTAGGCCTCCTTGCTCGCACACGCTTTTTCAGTCCTGCCCACGAATTGTCACTGGGATTGAGGTCAGGGCATTGTGATGGCCACTCCAATACCTTGACTTCATTGTCCTTAAGCCATTTTGCCACAACATTTTGCTTGGGGTCATTGTCCATTTGGAAGACCCTTTTGCAACCAAGCTTAAACTTCCTGACTGATGTCTTGAGATGTTGCTTCAATAATTGTCCTTCCTCATGATGCCATCTGTTTTGTGAAGTGCAGAAGTCCCTCCTGCAGCAAAGCACCCCCACAACATGATGCTGCCACCCCCGTTCTTCACAGTTGCTTCAATAATTGTCCTTCTTCATGATGCCATCTGTTTTGTGAAGTGCAGAAGTCCCTCCTGCAGCAAAGCACCCCCACAACATGATGCTGCCACCCCTGTGCTTCACGGTTGGGATGGTGCTCTTCGGTTTGCAAGCCTCCCCCTGTTTCCTCCAAACATAACGGTGGTCATTATGGCCAAACAGTTCTATTTTTGTTTCATCAGACCAGAGGACATTTCTCCAAAAAGTACGATCTTTGTCCCCATGAGCAGTTGCAAACCGTAGTCTGGCTTTTTTATGGCGGTTTTGGAGCAGTGGCTTCTTCCTTGCTGAGCGGCCATTCAGGTTACGTTGATATAGGACTCATTTTACTGTGGATATAGATAGTTTTGTACCTGTTTCCTCCAGCATCTTCACAAGGTCCTTTGCTGTTGTTCTGGGATTGATTTGCACTTTTTACACCAAAATACATTCATCTCTAGGAGACAGAAGGCGTCTCCTTCCTGTGCGGTATGACGGCTGCATGGTCCCATGGTGTTTATACTTGCATACCATTGTTTGTACAGATGAACGTGATCCCTTTAGGATTTTAGAATTTGCTCCCAAGGATGAACCAGACTTGTGGAGGTCTCCAATTTTTTCTGAAGTCTTGGCTGATTTCTTTTGATTTTCCCATGATGTCAAGCAAAGACGCACTGAGTTTGAAGGTAGGCCTTGAAATACATCCACAGGTACACCTCCAATTGACTCAAATGATGTCAATTAGCCTATCAGAAGATTCTAAAGCCATGACATAATTTTCTGGAATTGTCCAAGCTGTTTAAAGGCACAGTCAACTTAGTGTATGTTAACTTCTAACCCACTGGAATTGTGATAAAGTGAATTATGAGTGAAATAATCTGTCTGTAAACAATTGTTGGAAAAATTACTTGTGTCATGCACAAAGTAGATGTCCTAACCGACTTGCCAAAACTATAGTTTGTTAACAAGAAATGTGTGGAGTGGTTGAAAAATGAGTTTTAATGACCCCAACCTAAGTGTATGTAAACTTCCGACTTCAACTGTATATATTGAATTGAAACAGAAAACCCAGCATTGCTCTGACTGTAAACTTGTGGGGGGAGAAGAGGGTTTTTGCTAGATGTTCAAAACGGTTATCCAGAGGGGTTACAGTTATACCCATGGATTTACCATAGTACTCAACAATACACGCAGGTACACACACACAATATTCTTCACTATTCACTGTATCAGTGTCACGTTACAGATGTGTTATCTTAATTTGAACAGTTTCTCACAGCAAGAAAATAATCCCGCAGAAACAGGAAATGTGAATTATTACGTTAATGATAATTAATGGACATTTTTATAGGGGTTGATACATTTCATGTTAGGGAAAATCAAGTCTGACATTTTTAAGTGGAAATTACAAACTTTAGAAGCCTTTTTAAACCATGAATACACTACAAGTTTGCTTTTTCTTGCTGTGCAGGAACATTCTCTGCGAGTGATCAAATTAAGATAGCACATCTGCATATCCTTTGTGTAATATCACTCCCTTAACCTCCTTTACCTGGTGTTGTGTTATACTAAACAATGCACCTATTATGATGGGGAAGATGAAGCTATCATAATGCTATGATGATAATGCCAGAGTAGGGGAGATACTGTTGTAGAGGTGATAATAGAATACAATACAACAGAATAATAGAAATGCTACTAGCATAGCCTAACTGTGGTTGTGACGATAAGCTAGTTGTGATCCAGCCCCATTGTTTGCTTGTAGCTTGTAGCAGCACTAATCACTTTGCTGTTCAACCATAGTGTTCTACACTGTAACACAACACACACTCTAATTTAGATTCCAGATAAACAACAGAGAATACATTAATAATACATCACTATTATCGTGAATAAATTCATAATTAGCTATGAAAGACTCTCCCTGCTCAGCTGAGATGAGAAAATAATATTGAATGCACCTGAGAGAGATGGAGAGAGAGTGAATGAGAGAGAGTGAGTAGAGAGAGAAAGAGAATGAGAGAGAGACAGAGAGCATATGGAGGAGAGAGAAGAGAGAGAGAGAATGAGAGAGAGTGAGTAGAGAGAGAGAGAGAGAATGAGAGAGAGAGCATATGGAGGAGAGAGAGGGAGAGAGAGAGAATGGAGGAGGTGAGAGAGAGAGCGTATGGAGGAGATGAGAGAGAGAGAGTATGGAGGAGATGAGAGAGAGAGAGAGAGTATGGAGGAGAGTAGAGAGAGAGAGCATATGGAGGAGAGATGAGAGAGAGAGAGAGCATATGGAGGAGGAGAGATGAGAGTTAGAAAGAGAGAGAGAGCGTATGGAGGAGGAGAGATGAGAGAGTTAGAGAGAGAGAGAGAGAGAGAGAGAGAGAGAGAGAGAGAGAGAGAGAGAGAGAGAGAGAGTATGGAGGAGGAGACACAGGATTCTATTACCCATCCCAGTAGACAGAGAATGTAATGGATGGTGTGTGTGCTTAGTGTGTGTATGTGTGTGTGTGAGTGTGTGTGTGTCTGGCCCGGTCTCTGCAACCCAGACTAAGGCGTGGTCCCTCCTCTCTGTGCACTGCATGTAGCTTTACCTTCCGTGTAGTAGCCTGATACACCTGGATCGTGTTCATTCGGGCACAGCGTAGAAAATACTTTTAGCTTTAGCAATAACCAGATCATTGCAAGTACCTCTGCATTTCACTCCATTTTAGGATAGATTTCTTCTGTTTCATGTCAACTGAACAGAACCCAGGTTACACAGCATGTAATAACACAGAATGTAATGGAACTCTAATGATCTGTCCCAATGGCCATTCAACAGAGGATCAATACTGTATTCCAGGGATCGTCAAGATCAGCCACAGGACAATTTTTTTCTTGAGTGGATGGTCAGAGGGCCTGAACAAAATTACAAATCATTTGTAGACTGCAAATTGTCCGCAAGAAAACCAAACAGATATCATTTTTGACTAAAACATAATAACTTCAAACCTTGCTTACATTTGAATACGATCACATACAGTTGAAGTCGGGAGTTAACATACACTTAGATTGGAGTCATTAAAACTCGTTTTTCAACCACTCCACAAATGTCTTGTTAACTTATTATGGCTGCAGGGGCAGTATTGAGTAGCTTGGATGAAAGGTGCCCAGAGTAAACGGCCTGCTCCTCAGTCCCAGTTACTAATATATGCATATTATTATTAGTATTGGATAGAAAACACTCTGAAGTTTCTAAAACTGTTTGAATTATGTCTGTGAGTATAACAGAACTCATATGGCAGGCAAAAACCTGAGAAAAAATCCAAACAGGAAGTGAGAATTCTGAGGCTGGTCGAGTTTCAACCAAGATCCCATTGAAATCACAGCGAGATATGAATGAGTATTCACATCCTACGGCTTCCACTAGATGTCAACAGTCTGTAGAACTTTGTCTGATGACTCTAATGTGAAGGGGGGCTGAATGAGAGGAGAACTAGTCACCACTGCCATGAGGTGACCATTCTTTGACCACGCGCGCTCACATGAGAGGCAGCTCCGTTCCATCGCTCATCTGAAGTCAATGTAATTCTCCGGTTGGAACGTCATTCAAGATTTATTTTAACAACATTCTAAAGATTGATTCAATACATCGTTTGACATGTTTCTACTGACTGTTACGGAACTTTTGGACATTTCGTCAGGTTTTAGTGAACGCGCTTTGTGACTTTGGAATTGTTTACCAAACGCGCTAACCAAAGTAGCTAATTGGACATAAATAACAAATCAAGCATTTATTGTGGACCTGGGATTCCTGGGAGTGCATTCTGATGAAGATCATCAAAGGTAAGGGAATATTTATCATGTAATTTCTGGTTTCTGTTGACTCCAACATGGCGGCTAATTTGACTATTGTTCTGAGCTCCGTCTCAGATTATTGCATGGTTTGCTTTTTCCGTAAAGTTTTTTTGAAATCTGACACAGCGGTTGCATTAAGGATAGGTATATCTATAATTCCGTGTGTATAACTTGTATTATCATCTACATTTATGATGAGTATTTCTGTTGAAACGATGTGGCTATGCACTATCACTGGATGTTTTTGGAACTAGTGAATGTAACGCGCCAATGTAAACTCAGATTTTTTTTATATAAATATGAACTTTATCAAACAAAACATACATGTATTGTGTAACATGAAGTCCTATGAGTGTCATCTGATGAAGATCATCAAAGGTTAGTGATTAAACCTTTTCTCAATAGGGGGTGCTGTTTGCACTTTGTAATAATTTCGTTCCCAAATTAAACTGCCTCGTACTCAATTCTTGCTCGTACAATATGCATATTATTATTACTATTGGATAGAAAACACTCTCTAGTTTCTAAAACCGTTTGAATTATATCTGTGAGTAAAACAGAACTCGAGTTGGAGCAATTTTCCTATGAGGATGTGAGAATGCTGAAATCTGCAGGCTGTTCTGAGGTCGGTTTATTAATTTGCCTGTCTTCTATTGGTTGAGATGCACTGCATACGCCTTCCCCTGGATGTCAGCGAATAGTGAGAATTGAAATGGAGTTGCTAGGCAGATCTGAGGCCTTATAAATGGGCTGGCAACGTGGGGTTCTCCCTTTCTTCTCTTCGCCATGACGCAAAAAGGACCTCAGGATGGCCTTCTAGAAAGCTCCCGTTATAGCCCTTAGATATATCCGGCTCTGATTTTATTCGATATAGGTGTTAAAGACATCATAATGTTGTTATTTTAAACCGAGTTATATCAGTTTATATCAGTATATTGCGATTTTCGGGTATTTATTTGTGCTGCGTTCTAGGGACTTGGGCACGTCTGGCCCACATGGCTAATGTTTACTGCTAATTCCAACGTTGAAGGCGACAATCTACAACCGAGCAACGATTCTTTTGGAAAAAGGACAACTTGCCCAAGATTCTGATGGGAGCTCATCAAAAAGTAAGAACTATTTATGATGTTAATTCGTTGTTCTGTTGAAAAATGTAAAACTCATATTCCGCCATTAATTTCGGTGCGGTCTCGCTTTAACGCACGCTGTATGTCGTAGTAACGTTAATTTTAAAAATCTAACACAGCGATTGCATTAAGAACTAATGTATCTTTCATTTGCTGTCCAAACTGTATTTTTTAGTCAAGTTTAGGATTAGTTACTGATTAGATTAGGTGCCTCTCCCAAGATTTCTCCTGACATATTGTTGGCAGCTTGGCTACTATTCTCATTGTATAACCACGATTTGTGCCGCTAAATATGCACATTTTCGAACAACTCTATATGTATTGTGTAATATGATGTTATAGGACTGTCATCTGAAGAAGTTTGAGAAGGTTAGTGAAAAAATTCATATCTTTTGCTGGTTTATTCGTTATCGCTATTGTTGGCCTGAATCAATGCTGTTGTATGGTTGGCTATTGTAGTAAGCTAATATAATGCTATATTGTGTTTTCGCTGTAAAACACTTAAAAAATCTGAAATATTGGCTGGATTCACAAGATCTTTGTCTTTCATTTGCTGTACGCGGTGTATTTTTCAGAAATGTTTTATGATGAGTATTTAGGTAATTCACGTTGGTCTCTGTAGTTATTCTAGTTGCTTTGGTGAGAGTTGTGATGGTGGCTGCAATGGTAAACTATGATTTATACCTGAAATATGCACATTTTTCTAACAAAACATATGCTATACAATAAATATGTTATCAGACTGTCATCTGATGAAGTTGTTTCTTGGTTAGTGGCTATTTATATCTTTATTTGGTCGAAATTGTGATAGCTACCTATGCAGGAAAAAAATGGTGGGAAAAAAAAGTTGTGTCTTTTGCTATCGTGGTTAGCTAATAGATTTACATATTGTGTCTTCCCTGTAAAACATTTTAAAAATCAGAAATGATGGCTGGATTCACAAGATGTGTATCTTTCATCTGGTGTCGTGGACTTGTGATTTAATGATATTTAGATGCTAGTATTTACTTGTGACGCTATGCTAGGCTATGCTAGTCAGCTTTTTTACTGATGGGGGTGCTCCCGGATCCGGGATTGTGTGCAAGTAGAAGTTAATGTTATCTCTATTTGTGCTTTTTGTGAAAGCTATCTTTCGCTGGGAAAATGGCTGTGCTTATTGTGGTTTGGTGTGACCTAACATAATCGTTTGTAGTGCTTTCGCTGAAAAGCATATTTGAAATCGGACACTTTGGTGGGATTAACAACAAGATTACCTTTAAAATGGTATAAGACTCATGTATGTCTGAGGAATTTTAATTATGAGATTTCTGTTGTTTTGAATTTGGCGCCCTGCACCTTCACTGGCTGTTGTCATATCATCCCGTTACCGGGATTGCAGCCATAAGAAGTGTTAACAAACTATAGTTTTGGCAAGTCAGTTATGACACAAGTCATTTTTCCAACAATTGTTTACAGACAGATTATTTCACTCATAATTCACTGTATCACAATTCCAGTGGGTCATAAGGTTACATACACTAAGTTGACTGTGCCTTTAAACAGCTTGGAAAATTCCAGAAAAGTATGTCTTGCCTTTAGAAGCTTCTGATAGGCTAATTGACATCATGGGAAAATCAAAAGAAATCAGCCAAGACCTCAGAAAAAAAATTGGAGACCTCCACAAATCTGGTTCACCCTTCGGAGCAATTTCCAAACACCTGAAGGTACCACGTTCATCTGTACAAACAATAGTATGGAAGTATAAACACCATGGGACCACGCAGCCGTCATACCGCTCAGGAAGGAGACGCGTTCTGTCTCCTAGAGAAGAACTTTCACACTTTGGTGCGAATTGTGCAAATCAATCCCAGAACAGCAGCAAAGGACCTTGTGAGGATGATGGAGGAAACAGGTACAAAACTATCTATATCCACAGTAAATCGAGTCCTATATCGACATAACCTGAAAGGCCGCTCAGCAAGGAAGAAGCCACTGCTCCAAAACCGCCATAAAAAAGCCAGACTACAGTTTGCAACTGCACATGGGGACAAAGATCGTACTTTTTGGAGAAATGTCCTCTGGTCTGATGAAACAAAAATAGAACTGTTTGGCCATAATGACCATCGTTATGTTTGGAGGAAAAAGGTGGAGGCTTGCAAACCGAAGAGCACAATCCCAACCGTGAAGCACAGGGGTGGCAGCATCATGTTGTGGGGGTGCTTTGCTGCAGGAGGGACTGCTGCACTTCACAAAACAGATGGCATCATGAGGGAGGACAATTATGTGAATATATTGAAGCAACATCTCAAGACATCAGTCAGGAAGTTAAAGCTTGGTTGCAAATGGGTCTTCCAAATGGACAATGACCCCAAGCATACTTCCAAAGTTGTGGCAAAATGGCTTAAGGACAACAAAGTCAAGGTATTGGAGTGGCCATCACAAAGCCCTGACCTCAATCCTATAGAACATTTGTGGGCAGGACTGAAAAAGCGTGTGCGAGCAAGGAGGCCTACAAACCTGACTCAGTTACACCAGCTCTGTCAGGAGGAATGATCCGAAATTCACCCAACTTATTGTGGGAAGCTTGTGGAAGCCTACCTGAAACATTTGACTCAAGTTAAACAATTTAAAGGCAATGCTACCAAATACTAATTGAGTGTATGTAAACTTCTGACCCAAATGTATTTGGCTATGGTGTATGTAAACCCGACTTCAACTGTATATCTCTACTATGTGTAGTAATACTTTGTTACAGATTTCCTCAATTTAAATCAATTGGAGCTTATTTGCTGGTGTTTTTACAGTCTTTTGTGTCCAACAAGTATTTTCTTTATTTTTGCTGAGAAAAATTTGGGGGCCAAATAAAATCATCCGCGGGCCACCAGTTGGGGAACGCTGCTGCATTCAACACTGTAATGGTGATCTAACAGCCCAGACACATATACAATGTTAAGACAATTACGGTCCTGAGATCTACAGAATAGTTACACAGACATACACTACATGGCAAAAATGTGGACACCACTTCAAATTAGTGGATTTGGATATTTCTGCCACACCTGTTGCTGACAGGTGTATAAAATCGAGTACACAGCCATGCAATCTCCATTGACAAACATTGGCAGTAGAATGGCCCGTACTGAAGAGCTCAGAGACTTTCGATATGGCACCGTCACAGGATGCCACCCTTCCAGCATCTCAGTTCGTCAAATTTCTGCCCTGCTTGAGCTGCCCTGGTCAACTATAAGTGCTGTTATTGTGAAGTGGAAATGTCTAGGAGCAACAACAGCTCAGCCACGAAGTGGAAGGCCACACAAGCTAACAAAACGAGACCGCTGAGGGCTGAAGCGCGTTAAAATTGTCTGTCTTCGGTATGCGTATGGAGCAGCACTACACTACAGAGTTCCAAACTGCCTCTGGCAGCAACGTCACAAGAACTGTTCATAGAGAGCTTCATAAAATTGGTTTCCATGGCCGAGCAGCCGCACACAAGCCTAAGATCACCATGTACAATGCCAAGCGCTGGCTGGAGTGGTGTAAAGCTTGACACCATTGGTCTCTGCAGCAGTGGAAAAGCGTTCTCTGGAGTGATGAATCACGCTTCACCATTTTGCAGTCCAACGGACTAATCTGGGTTTGGCGGATGCCAGGACAACGCTACCTGCCCGAATGCATAGCGCCAACTGTAAAGTTTGGTGGAGGAGGAATAATGGTCTGGGGCTGTTTATCATGATTCGGGCCCCTTCGTTCCAGTAGATGGAAATCTTAATGCCACAGCATACAATTACATTCTACAATGATGATTCTGTGCTTCCAACTTTGTGGCAACAGTTTGGGGAAGGCCCTTTCCTGTTCCAGCATGACAATGCCCCCTTGCACAAAGCAAGGTCCGTACATAAATGGTCGAGATCGGTGTGGAAGAACTTGACTGGCCTGCACAGAGCCCTGACCTCAAACCCACCTGACCTCAAACCCATCAAACACCTTTGGGATGAATTGGAACACCGACTGTGAGCCAGGCCTAATCGCCCAACATCAGTGCCCGACCTCACTAATGCTCTTGTGGCTGAATGGAAGCAAGTCCGCACAGCAATGTTCCAACATCTAGTGGAAAGCCTTCCCAGAAGAGTGGAGGCTGTTATAGCAGCAAAGGGGGGACCAACTTCATATTAATGCACATGATTTTGGAATGAGATGTTCGACGTACTTTTGGCTAAGTAGTGGGCACACGTCACTTAAACAACCACACTGGGTCTAGCCTATAATCCTGGCCACCACCATCATGGCCCATCATAACTAGCATTAGGCAACTGTACTGCAGAAGCGATACAGATATTTGACTCACGCACACGCTATGTGTTACACACACACACTATTAAATTTAATTTAATAGGAAATGTCCATCATGTATAGTAATCCTTCCTTATTCCTCTTATCCCATCCAATTATAACCCAGTGCGCAGCCATCTCCCCCCAGGACACTCAGAGCTACATCTCCACCATGATAAACTCACAAAACCTCACCATAGAACAGACCAACGACAGATGTTGAAGTGAATTGGGGTTGAAGACTGTGTACTATTCCTTTATTATCATCCAGCCCCAGCCAGCTCCCCGTCTCTCCCTGTTGTCTGTCTGTCTCTGTCTATTCATCTCGCTCTCACACTTCTTATCTCACCCCCTCTCTCTGTCCCCATCACTCTCTCCCCCTCGCTATCATCTTTTTCTTACCTCTATCCTTCACCCTCCCCACTCTCTCTCTCATACACGCACACACACACACACACACACACACACACACACACACACACACACACACACACACACACACACACACACACACACACACACACACACACACACACACACACACACACACACACACACACACACACACAGTGTTTTCCACAAGTACATAGAGTAGCCAGCCAAATAGAAAAAGTAGCCAGCCAGGCACTCCCAGGCCTTGCTGGGTGCCGAAGGAGCTCTATTTTGGTGGCCTCTGGTACATTCTAATGCAGGGATCATCAACCAGATTCAGGATCTGGACGATTTGTTTCCTGAGCGAATGGTTGGGGGGCCAGAACACAATTACAAATCATTTTTATACTGCAAATTGACCGCAAGAATCCCAAAAAGATATATTATTTGACTAAAACAAACCTTGCTTACATTTGTATAGCATATGATCACATGTCTCTCTATTATGCGTGGGAATACTTGGGAACAGATTCCCCAAATTAAAATCACTTGGAGCTGATTTCCTGGTGTTTTTAAATTTTTTCATGTCCTACAATGAACGCAAATATATATACAGTACCAGTCAAAAGTTTGGACACACCTACTCATTCCAGGGTTTTCTTTATTTTGAGTGTTTCCTACATTGTAGAATAATAGTGAAGACATCAACACTATGAAATAACACACATGGAATCATCTAGAAACCAAAAAAGTGTTAAACAAATCAAAATATATTTTATATTTGAGATTCTTCAAAGCAGCCACCCTTTGCCTTGATGACAGCTTTGCACACTCTTGGCATTCTCTCAACCAGCTTCATGAGGTAGTCACCTGGAACTCATTTCAATTAACAGGTGTGCCTTGTTAAAAGTTCATTTGTGGCATTTCTTTCCTTCTTAATGCGTTTCAGCCAATCAGTTGTGTTCTGACAAGGTAGGGGTGGTATACAGAAGATAGCCCTATTTGGTAAAAGACCAAGTCCATATTATGGCAAGAACAGCTCAAATAAACAAAGAAAAACGACAGTCCATCATTACTTTAAGATATGAAGGTCTTATATTATTAATTATTTATTTTACCTTTATTTAACGAGGCAAGTCAGTTAAGAACAAATTGTTATTTACATTGACGGCCTACAACGGCCAAACCCTAACCAGGACGACGCTGGGACAATTGTGCGCCGCCCTATGGGACAGTGTCACCAGGTCAGTCAATCCGGAAAATGTCAAGAACTTTGAAAGTGTCTTCAAGTGCAGTCGCAAAAACCATCAAGCACTATGATGAAACTGGCTCTCATGAGTACCGCCACAGGAAATGAAGACCCAGAGTTATCTCTGCTGCGGAGGTTAAGTTTATTAGAGGTACCATCCTCAAAAAACAGCAATTAACTGCACCTCAGATTGCAGCCCAAATAAATGCTTCACAGAGTTTAAGTAACAGACACATCTCAACATCAACAGGTCAGAGGAGACTGTGTAAATCAGGCCTTCATGGTCGAATTGCTGCAAAGAAACAACTACTAAAGGACACCAATAATAAGAAGAGACTTGTTTGGGCCAAGAAACACGAGCAATGGACATTAGACCAGTGGAAATCTGAATATGGTCTGATGAGACCAAATTTGAGATTTTTGGTTCCAACAGCCCTGTCTTTGTGAGACCCAGAGTAGGTCAACGGATGATCTCTGCATGTGTGGTTCCCACTGTAAAGCATGGAGGAGGAGGTGTGATGGTGTGGGGGTGCTTTGCTGGTGACACTGTCTGTGATTTATTTAGAATTCAAGGCACACTTAACCAGCATGGCTACCACAGCATTCTGCAGCAATTCACCATCCCATCTGGTTTGCGCTTAGTGGGATTATCATTTGTTTTTCAACAGGACAATGACCCAAAACACACCTCCAGGCTGTGTAAGGGCTATTTGGCCAAGAAGGAGAGTGATGGAGTGCTGCATCAGATTACCTGACCTCCTCAATCACCTGACCTCAACCCAATTGAGATGGTTTGGGATGAGTTGGACCGCAGAGTGAAGGAAAAGTAGCCAACAAGTGCTCAGCATGTGTGAATGCCGTCAAGACTGTTGGAAAAGCTTTCCAGGTGACTATCTCCTGAAGCTGGTTGAGAGAATGCCATGTTTAACACTTTTTTGGTTACTACATGATTCCATATGCATTATTTCATAGTTTTGATGTCTTCACTATTATTTTACAATGTAGAAAATAGTAAAAAATTAAGAAAAAACCTGGAATGAGTAGGTGTGTCCAAAATTTTGACTGGTACTGTATATATATTTTTTCCTATAATTTTTTAGCTTAGAAAACTTGGGGGGGGGCAAATAAAACCACCCGTGGGCCAAATTTGGCCTGTGGTCCGCCAGTTGGGGAGCCCTGTTCTCATGCCTTGATGCAATCTTTAATACACATAGAAATGATTGAATAGTTTATTGAGTTTACCTCCCAGATTGGAAATATTGGTTGTGTTATTGTGTACAAAATGTCCAATGTAAATTTCTGAAAATGTATGAATTCAGTGTAGTGTTAGTTAGTTTAGTTTTGGTTTTGGATATTGTCTAGATCTAGGCCTATATGATCAGGACTATTTTCTAAGAGAACATTAAACCTTTTTTAATCATTTAATCTGTCTTCTCTTGAGATGATAGTCTTATTTACAGTTTTATGCCACAATGTTTGTTCTTCAAATTATGTATTTTATTGAAACAGAAAAATGAAGTAATAGCCCACATTACATGAAAAATGTATTAATGATTTAGTTTTTCCAGGTTTCTGTTATTCCCCCTTTTTTTCCCGCTTTTTTTCCGCTTTCTAAATTATAGGAAATCGACTTACATTATAGGAAATTGACTTTATTCAGTCAGTTGGACACCTTTTTATAAACTAGTCAACACTTGCTGTTTAGTTGTTAATCAAAGCACAGTTAACAGCCTTCTATGTGAAACACGCAAAAGAAAATAGGCCTAAATGAATGTGTCAGAAAACTAAAACTAGGCTAAGACTTGCCTAGCGACAACAACAAAAAGTTGTGGATTTCGATTTATCGTTACCACTTACAATACATGAGACGTGCAAATTCACGAGCATCATGCTCTCTCCCCCTCCGTGTAAAACAATTACACTGCAATAGTGATGGGTCATTCGCGAACGAATGTCTCTTTTCGTTCTCTCTTGTAGGTGAACGTTGGGAACCAGCTCATATCAGAAGAGCCGAATCTATTTATACTAACAGCCTCACCTGTTGTTCCTGTCAATCAGACACGCAGTGTCAACCAATGAATCAAAGATGCGTGAGGGAGGGCCGAGCCAACTCACTCACAGTCACACACTTAGCAGCCGAGGAGAGAGGAAGGACAGCTGTGAAAACAACAGCTGGAAAATGAGTTGGAAGCACAGTAGCATTTAGATGCATTTTAATAATGGAGACAATGTTAGAGCACAGTGTAGAATTTGCCAAAACAAAATCTCATATAAAGCAGGTTCTACGCACAACCTACACCGGCATATGTGAACTGTGCACCCAACTGTGAAGCTAGCTGTAGCGGAGCTTCGAGAAACTAGCGGGCCTGCTAGTGATAGTGGTGGAGCCAGCACCTCCACACGTGGAGATGTATCCACTCAGTCAAGTAGGCCTACTCTGTACCCACAGCAACGCAGTCTTCTATGGACCAGTTTATGCAAAAGTCTATGTCTGTAGCAAAACAAGGCCAAATTGATATTGCATTGGCTAAAATGTTTGCCACTGATTTCCAGCCATTTTCGATCATGGAGCACATATGTTTTAGAAATTATATAAATAGTCTAAATCCAATGTACACAATTCTAAGCAGGAAAACCCTTTCAAAATCACTTATTCCACAAATGTACGAGAGCACACAGGCTTCAGTGCGGGAAAGAGTCCAAAAAGCTACTGCAGTTTGCTTTACCACTGACTGCTGGACATCAAGGGTAACCACTTCTTACATGTCGGTTACATGTCACTACATTAAAGATTCTTCAATGTCTAGCTGTCTTCTGGATTGCGTTGAGTTCAGCGACATACACACCTCAGAGAACTTGACAGAGGAACTGTTGAGAGTGGCCAGAGAATGGCAAGTAGATGGAAAAGTGGTCTGTTGTGTTAGCGACAATACAGATAACATAACCAAACGAAAATGGAACCATCATCCATGTCTTGCCCACACAAGCCACCTGATTGTAAGAGATGCTCTGAAGGTGATTAAGCCCACTGTGGACAAAGTGAACGCAGCTGTGGAATACTTCCACAGGAGCACAGTAGGTTCTGAAAAACTAAAGTCTACACAATGCCAGATGGGGATGCCTGAGGTCTAAACAAGACTGCACTACAAGGTGGAATTCAACATTGTATATGTTGAAGCGGTTTCTTGAGTCAAAGGATGCCATCATCTCTACCCTGGCCATTGTCAATGCACCTGTTGATGCTGTGACCCAAGAGGAATGGGAAGTGGTGGAGGAGGTGCAGAGTCCTGGAACCCTTTGAGCAGGTCACTGTGGAGATCAGTGGAGAGAGGTACAGTAAGCAGTTATTACTACATCATTATTTAATCCAGTATTATATATGTATATGAGCAGTAGATCAGAATGTAGTATCAGTAGACAAAACATGAACCTGAACTAATAAGTTACTGTTCTCTCTTTTCAGCTATGTGACAGCCTCAAAAATGATACTTTATTTAACCAGGTAGGCTAGTGGAGAACAAGTTCTCATTTACAACTGCGACCTGGCCAAGATAAAGCAAAGCAGTGCGACACAAACAACACAGAGTTACACATGGAATAAACAAACGTACAGTCAATAACACAATAGAAAAAAAGAAAGTCTATATACAGTGTGTGCAAATGGCGGTAAGGCAATAAATAGGCCATAGTAGCGAAGTAATTACAATTTAGCAAATTAACACTGGAGTGATAGATGAGCAGATGATGATGTGCAAGTAGAAATACTGGTGTGCAAAAGAGCAGAAAAGTAAATAAAAACAATATGGGGATGAGGTAGGTAGATTGGATGGGCTATTTACAGATGGGCTACGTACAGCTGCAGCGATCGGTTAGTTGCTCAGATAGCTAATGTTTAAAGTTAGTAAGGGAAATATAAGTCTCCAGCTTCAGCGATTTTTGCAATTCGTTCTAGTCATTGGCAGCAGAGAACTGGAAGGAAAGGCAGCCAAAGGGGGTGTTGGCTTTGGGGATGACCAGTGAGAGAGACCTTCTGGAGCGCGTGCTATGGGTGGGTGTTGTTATCGTGACCAGTGAGCTGAGATAAGGCGGAGCTTTACCTAGCATACACTTATAGATGACCTGGAGCCAGTGGGTCTGGCGACGAATATGTAGCGAGGACAAGCCAACTAGAGCATATAGGTCGCAGTGGTGGGTGGTATAAGGGGATTTGGTGACAAAACGGATGGCACTGTAATAGACTGTATCCAGTTTGCTGAGTAGAGTATTGGAAGATATTTTGTAAATGACATCGCCGAAGTCGAGGATCGGTAGGTGAGTCAGTTTTACGAGGGTATGTTTGGCGGATTGAGTGAAGGAGGCTTTGTTGCGAAATAGGAAGCCGATTCTAGGTTTAATTTTGGATTGGAGATGTTTAATATGAGTCTGGAAGGAGAGTTTACAGTCTAGCCAGACACCTAGGTATTTGTAGTTGTCCACATATTCTAAGTAAGAACCGTCCAGAGTAGTGATGCTGGACGGGTGGGAAGGTGAGGTCAGCGATCGGTTGAAGAGCATGCATTTGGTTTTACTAGCATTTAAGAGCAGTTGGAGGCCACGGAAGGAGTGTTGTATGGCATTGAAGCTCGTTTGGAGGTTAGTTAACACAGTGTCCAAATAAGGGTCTGCAGGGTCTGTAAGGGTCTGCAGTGAATCACAGCCAGCTGCCAGAGAGAAGCAAATGTAACCACAGGACATGTGACAGAGTTGATGGACACCCTATGTTCATAAATGGACAGAAAGTTACACAGAATGGAACATAATCACGTGCTATCAGAAACCGCTGCACTTGACCCCAGGTTAATGAGGTTAGCCTTCAGTGATGCCAGAGCGATTGATGAGGCTCTTCAAAGAATAACCTCAGCAGCAGGGAGGGACAGCCCCAGCAGTCAGCTGGCTCAGGCACCAGGGCAACAGAAAGAAGAGGGATCAGATGGAGCAGAAGCACCAGTAGTAGTGCCACAAACGTCTGCTGTTTGGATGCTGTTTGACGAGAAAGCAACTGGGGATGCAGCACGAAGGAATCCCTCAGCAGATGCCATAATGGAGGTCCGATCCTATTTGGAGGAGCCCCTCTGGCTCTCCAGAGGGTGGTGCTGTCTGCCCAACGCATCACTGGGGGCACAATGCCTGACCTCCAGGACACCTACAACACCCAATGTCACATCAAGGACATCAACCACCAGAGCCACAATCTGTTCACCCTGTTTTCATCCAGAAGGTGAGGTCAGTACAGGTGCATCAAAGCTGGGACCGAGACTGAAGAACAGCTTCTATCTCAAGGCCATCTGACTGTTAAATAGCCATCACTAGCCGGCTACCACCTGGTTACTCAACCCTGCACCTTAGAGGCTGCTGCCCTATATACATAGACATGGAATCACTGGCTACTTTAATAATGGAACACTAGTCACTATAATAATGTTTACTTACTGCTTTACTCATCTCATATGTATATACTGTTTTCTATTCTACTGTATTTTAGTCAATGCCACTCCGACATTGATCGTCCTAATATTTATATATTTCTTAATTCCATTCTTTTACTTTTAGATTTGTGTGTATTGTTGTAAATTGTTAGATACTACTGCACTGTTGGAGCTAGGAACACAAGCATTTCGCTACACCCGCAATAACATCTGCAGAAAAATGTGTACGTGACCAATAAAATTGGATTTGAACAGAATTAATTATTTCTAGATAAACATACCAGAAGTTTTCCTGACCATGTGGCCTAAGAAAAAACGAATGTCCCTGTCTACTACTGTATCAGTTTTCCCACTGAGTTAACCTGCCCACAGTGCCCAGCAATAAGCCTTCATCACCAAGGCTGATGCAGTCAGGTGTGCATCGCCCACTCCGGCCCCTCTCCTCTAGGATGCAAATTACAAATAGTTCCATCTTGTCTCCTGGCAACAGGCCACATGGTTCCGAGCTCTGGGTAGACAGATAGACAGTCAGGAGGACTATATAATGAACTAACAGCAGCACATTAACAACACAGCCAGACATCCCTCGCTCATTGGGAAGAGGGGGAGCAGAGGGAAGAGAGGGAATGTTTTTCAGGGCTTTCTCTCCTTTTTGCCTTTCTCCCCCTCTCTCGCTCTCTCTCTCTCTCTCCCTACCTCTGCTCCAGCAGGCAGTTTTGTGTTGTGTGTTTGTTTGTTTGTTTGTATGTGTGTGTGTGTGTGCAGTCAGTTTGGTACTTTCGGATTTTACTAAAGATTAAACTGTTGCAGATTAATCAAGAGAAATTGGTCGCTTTGGTTGACAGCAGGGTAGAGGACACCACACACGATCACAGCCATAGGAGTGTGTGTGAGTGTGTGTGTGTGTGTGTGTTTGTGTGTGTGTGTGTGTGTGTGTGTGTGTGTGTGTGTGTGTGTGTGTGTGTGTGTGTGTGTGTGTGTGTGTGTGTGTGTGTGTGTGTGTGTGTGATGCGTATGAGGCGAAGTTCAAATAGTGAAGAGATATAACACAAGGCTTCTATTCGCGGCGAACATGTTACTTAGTAACAATTTCCAAAATGGTATGGTGAAACATCAAACCGTTTTTTTAATCAGCATTTTCTTGATGCAGGCAGATTATTTGATAGGGTTAAAGGTCAAAATGAGCCCCCTGTAAAATTACCTGATACCCCCGCCTTCTCTCCTCTGTCCTACTCACTCTGCTTTGCTTCTCTCTCTCTTTACCACCCCCCTCTCTCACCTCTCCTTCTCTGAATCCCTCTCTCCATCTCTCCTCTACCTCTTCACCAAATCAAAGTGGAAAATAGAAATGTAGCCTGCCCGTCCACTATCGATTATTAACCCTCTTTCTGACATATCCCTCCACCCTCTTCTCCACAAAAAGATAGAGGAGAGGGTGTGGGTGTAGTGTTAGAGAGATAGAAAAAGGAGAAAAGGAGAGAGGGAGAGATAGATGCCTGCTCTGCTCTTCCATTAAGAAGCTCAGCGATGTGTGACAGCTCCTTGTATACCCCTCTCCCCCTTCTCAACTCTCTCCTCTTCTCCCCTCCCTGCTTCTCTAAAGAGCCAACGCTCTCCCTCCATCCCTCCCTCCCTCCCTCCCACCATCAATTCATTTAAAACTCATCTGTGTGCAGCCAGTGGCAGCCAAAGACACATCAGCCAGGTAAACAGCCACATAACGCCGCTACTCTGTCCATATTGAGTTTATTACACACACACACACACACACACACACACACACACACACACACACACACACACACACACACACACACACACACACACACACACACACACACACACACACACACACACACACACACACACACAGTACAAGTCAAAAGTTTGGACACACTGACTAATATAATAATAGTGACGACATCAAACTATTAAATAACACATATGGAAATATGTAGTAACCAAAAAAGTGTGAAACAAATCAAAACATATTTTAGATTTTAGATTCTTCAAAGTAGCCACCCTTTGCCTTGATGACAGCTTTGCACTCTCTTGGCATTCTCTCAACCAGATTTATGAGATAGTCACCTGGAATGCTTTTCCAACAGTCTTGACTGAGTTCAAACATACAGTTGAAGTCGGAAGTTTACATACACTTAGGTTGGAGTCATTAAAACTCATTTTTCAACCACTCCACACATTTCTTGTTAACAAAATATAGTTTTGGCAAGTCGGTTAGGACATCTACTTTGTGCATGACACACGTCATTTTTCCAACAATTGTTTACAGACAGATTATTTAACTTATAATTCACTGTATCACAATTCCAGTGGGTCAGAAGTTTACATACACTAAGTTGACTGTGCCTTTAAACAGCTTGGAAAATTCCAGAAAACTATGTCATGGCTTTAGAAGCTTCTGATAGGCTAATTGACATAATTTGAGTCAATTGGCGGTGTACCTGTGGATGTATTTCAAGGCCTACCTTCAAACTCAGTGCCTCTTTGCTTGACATCATGGGAAAATCAAAAGAAATCAGCCAAGACCTCAGACAAAAAATTGTAGATCTCCACAAGTCTGGTTCATTCTTGGGAGCAATTTCCAAATGCCTGAAGGTACCACGTTCATCTGTACAAACAATAGTACGCAAGTATAAACACCATGGGACCACGCAGCCATCATACCGCTCAGGAAGGAGACGCGTTCTGTCTCCTAGAGATGAACGTACGTTCGTGAAGTGCAAATCAATCCCAGAACAACAGCAAAGGACCTTGTGAAGATGCTGGAGGAAACATGTAAAAAAGTATCTGTATCCACAGTACAACGAGTCCTATATCGACAGAACCTGAAAGGCCACTCAGCAAGGAAGAAGCCACTGCTCCAAAATCGGCATAAAAAAGCCAGACTACGGTTTGCAACTGCACATGGGGACAAAGATCGTACTTTTTGGAGAAACATCCTCTGGACTGATGAAACAAAAATAGAACTGTTTGGCCATACTGACCATCGTTATGTTTGGAGGAAAAAAGGGGAGGCTTGCAAGCCGAAGAACACCATCCAAACCGTGAAGCATGGGGTTGGCAACATCATGTTGTGGGGGTGCTTTGCTGCAGGAGGGACTGGTGCACTTCACAAAACAGATGGGAGAATGATGTGGATATATTGTAGCAACATCTCAAGATATCAGTCAGGAAGTTAAAGCTTGGTTGCAAGTGGGTCTTCCAAATGGACAATGACCCCAAGCATACTTCCAAAGTTGTGACAAAATGGCTTATGGACAACAATGTCAAGGTATTGGAGAAAATTTGTGGGCAGAACTGAAAAAGCGTGTGCGAGCCAGGAGGCCTACAAACCTGACTCAGTTACACCAGCTCTGTCAGGAGGAATGGGCCAAAATTCACCCAACTTATTGTGGGAAGCTTGTGGAAGGCTACCCGAAATGTTTGACCCAAGTTAAACAATTTAAAGGCAACACTACCAAATGCTAATTGAGTGTATGTAAACTTCTGACCCACTGGGAATGTGATGAAAGAAAAGAAAGCTGAAATAAATAATTCTCTCTACTATTATTCTGACATTTCACATTCTCAAAATAAATTTGTGATCCTGCCTACCTACCTATCCTAAAACAGGGAATATTTACTTGGATTAAATGTCAGGAATTGTGAAAAACTGAGTCTAAATGTATTTGGCTAAGTTGTATGTAAACTTCCAACTACAACTGCATGCTGAGCACTTGTTGGCTACTTTTCCTTCACTCTGCGGTCCAACTCATCCCAAACCATCTCAATTGGGTTGAGGTCAGGTGATTGTGGAGGTCAGGTAATCTGATGCAGCACTCCATCACTCTCCTTCTTGGCCAAATAGCCCTTACACAGCCTGGGGGTGTGTTTTGAGTCATTGTCCTGTTGAAAGCAGCGTTTAGAATCAAAAAATCAGACCAAAGGACAGATTTCCACCGGTCTAATGTCCATTGCTCATGTTTCTTGGCCTGAGCAAGTCTCTTCTTATTATTGGTGTCCTTTAGTAGTTGTTTCCTTGCAGCAATTCAACCATGAAGGCCTGATTTACACAGTCTCCTCTGAACAGTTGATGTTGAGATGTGCCTGTTACTTGAACTCTGAAGCATTTATTTGGGCTGAAATTTCTGAGGTTGGTAACTCTAATGAACGTATCCTCTGCAGCAGAGGTAACTCTGGGTTTTCCTTTCCTGTGGCGGTCCTCATGAGAGACAGTTTCATAATCCCGCTTTATGGATTTTGTGACTGCACTTGATGTCTTAAAGTAATGATGGACTGTCATTTCTCTTTGCTTATTTGAGCTGTTTTTGCCATAATATGGACTTGGTCTTATACCAAATAGGGCTATCTTCTGTATATCACCCCTACCTTGTCACAACTAGGTTTGCGCATTTTTGGGGAATATTCAGAGGTGGAAACTTTCCGTGGGAATTAATGGGAATATATGGGAATTAACGGAAAAATATGCAAATTAATATTAATACCATTTAAATGTAGATGGTTTTTGCAATGGATATATTTACCATATCATATGGAGACAGAAACATAAACCTTTTACCTTATCATAAGTAGACATAATTGCAAATGATTAAATCTTTCCAATAGAAATAAAAAAACGATTTAGTTACAAATTGAACTTTAATTAAATGAGTTGACTCTTCACATGGGATGATTTCACTGAACAACAAAAGAAAGGGAATATTAAATGATCCCCAATGATCCACCTCATCTCACAAAAAGGTTTTCAATATACATCTGTAAAATGATAGTCTAGAAACTAAAGATTTGGTTGTCTTCCTCTCAGGCTTCCATGTCTTCTCCCTGGACCTCCTCAATGTCCACCTCTTGAACATCAGACTCTGAGGCCTCACTGTCACTTTCCAACCTAGTTGAGGATGGCTCGTTGTCAGGCTCAAAAAGCCTCGAATTTGCCCGATGGCCACCAACTTTTCAACCCTTGTATTGGGCAGCCTGTTGCGTGCTTTGGTGTGTGTGTTCCCAAACAAGGACCAGTTGCACTATGAGATGGCTGATGTTGGTGGGATTTGTAGGATGATGGAGGCAACAGGGGAAATCCACAAAGTCCCTTCCACCAGGTGGCTGATAAGATATGTTGGCACGACTGCCATACTGCATCTCCATCCCAAAGCCCTTGCTTGGAAGTGTACTTCGCCAGACTGCCAAGAACCTTGCCCTCATCCAGGCCAAGGTGGCGAGACACGGTAGTGATGACACCATAGGCCTTGTTGATCTCTGCACCAGACAGGATTCTCTTGCCAGCATACTTGGGGTCCTACATGTGCCCTGCGGTGTGTATGGGCTTCAGGCAGAAGTCGTCACGCTTTTTGATGCATTTCAGAACTGCAGTTTGCTCTGCTTGGAGCAACAGTGAAGTGGACAGGGCAGTACGGATTTCTTCTCTTACATCTGCAAGCAGAAACTGAACATCAGACAGGGTGGCATTGTCTCCCTCAATCCGTGCAATGGCTAGTGCTATAGGTTTTAGGAGTTTCAGGCTGCTTACCACTCTCTCCCAAAATACATTATCCAGGAGGATCCTCTTGATGGGGCTGTCCATATCAGCAGACTGTGATATGGCCATTTCTTGGAGAGACTCCTTCCCCTCCAGGAGACTGTCAAACATGATGACAACACCACCCCAACGGGTGTTGCTGGGCAGCTTCAATGTGGTGCTCTTATTCTTCTCACTTTGCTTGGTGAGGTAGATTGCTGCTATAACTTGATGACCCTTCACATACCTAACCATTTCCATGGCTCTCTTGTAGAGTGTATCCATTGTTTTCAGTGCCATGATGTCCGTGAGGAGCAGATTCAATGCATGAGCAGCACAGCCAATGGGTGTGATGTGAGGGTAGGACTCTACTTTAGACCAAGCAGCCTTCATGTTCACAGCATTGTCTGTCACCAGTGCAAATACCTTCTGTGGTCCAATGTCATTGATGATTGCCTTCAGCTCATCTGCAATGTAGAGACCGGTGTGTCTGTTGTCCCTTGTGTCTGTGCTCTTGTAGAATACTGGTTGAGGGGTGGAGATGATGTAGTTAATTATTCCTTGCCCACGAACATTCAACCACCCATCAGAGATGATGGCAATACAGTCTGCATTCTCTATGATTTGCTTGACCTTCACTTGAACTCTGTTGAACTCTGCATCCGACAAATTAGTAGATAAAGCATGTCTGGTTGGAGGGGTGTATGCTGGGTGAAGAACATTCAGAAATCTCTTCCAATACACATTGCCTTTGAGCATCAGAGGTGAACCACTTGCATACACAGCTCGAGTAAGACATTCATCAGCATTTCTCTGACTACGTTCCTCCATGGAGTCAAAAAAAACTTGATTCCAGGAGGACCATGAGCTGTTGCTATCGATAAGGTGTCTGATTCATCATTTTCACCTCGAATAGAAGTAGAGGGACTTTTGTCAGAGGTTGCTTGTTGTGAGCGCTGAGGGAACATTATGCATTTGGCCAGATGATTCTGCATCTTTGTTGCATTCTTCACATATGATTTGGCACAGTATTAGCAAATGTACACAGTTTTTCCTTCTACATTAGCTGCAGTGAAATGTCTCCACACATCAGATAGTGCCCGTGGCATTTCCCTGTAAAGATTAGGGAAAAAATTAAAAATACAATTCCATGTACAGATAAATAGTTAAGCAGTTAGATTAAACAATTCCTTTGTAAGATAAATGTTTTAAAATGAAACATGTATGGAAACAGGTGAATTAACACTCCTCAAGTCGCAGGCTCAAGCAAGCTAAAACCCACATGGTAGCAAAACCTAACTAGCTGAAATTGTTAACAAGTTAAAAATGATTTAAACAGACTTTGCTGTAGGCTACTATTTACGAGTTAACAAAAAATCATGTCATAAAATATATTCACCCCACCCAGTATTGTAATCAAAATTTACCAGAAAGAATGTAGTCCTTGGCTCAGACAGTGTAGTAGTGTGGGCTCAACAGCATCTCATTAGTGTGCAAGATCTTGAGAATCAGCTGTACATGTGATGGAAGAATGCACTGTGCATGCAGAGGGTTGCAATTCCAAAATATGCCACAAGACCTAGAATTGCTTTATGTGTATCCCACAAAAAAGGTTCACTGTTATAAGCTAACTTTTTTGAAGGCACTGGAGCAACGAACCACCCTTGCTGTCTCTGCCTGTGTAACGGCTTTCCTCCTCCTCTTCATCCGAAGAGGAGGAGCAGGGATTCGACCAAAACGCAGCGTTGTGAAATGACATGATTTTTAATTAACAAAACAGAAAACACGAACGAACACTTGAATAGTTACAAAACAATAAACGACGTAGACAGACCTGAACGACGAACTCACATGAAACACGAAGAACGCATGAACAGGAAAACTGACTACATAAAAGAACGAACGTACAAAACCGAAACAGTCCCATGTGGCGTAACATAACACAGACACAGGAGACAATCACCCACAAACAAACAGTGAGAACAACCTACCTTAATATGACTCTCAATCAGAGGAAACGTCAAACACCTGCCTCTAATTGAGAGCCATACCAGGCAACCCAAAACCAACATAGAAACAGAAAACATAGACTGCCCACCCAAAACTCACGCCCTGACCAATAAACACATACCAAACAACAGAAAACAGGTCAGGAACGTGACAGAACCCCCCCCTCAAGGTGTGAACTCCGGGCGCACCCCTACAACTCAAGGGGAGGGTCTGGGTGGGCATCTGTCCGCGGTGGCGGCTCCGGCGGTGGACGAGGACACCACTCCACCACTGTCTTTGTCCCCCTCCTTAGCGTCCTTTGAGTGGCGACCCTCGCCCCCGACTCCACCACTGTCTTTGTCCCCCTCCTTAGCGTCCTTTGAGTGGCGACCCTCGCCCCCGACCATGGTCCAGGAACCTTCACTAAGGCCCCTCCTACATAGAGGAGACAGCTCAGGACAGAGAGGTAGCTCAGGACAGAGAGGTAGCTCAGGACAGAGAGGTAGCTCAGGACAGAGAGGTAGCTCAGGACAGAGAGGTAGCTCAGGACAGAGAGGTAGCTCCGGACAGAGAGGTAGCTTAGGACAGAGGGACAACTCTGTACTAATGGCAGCTCCGGACTGAGTGGCAGCTCCGGACTGAGTGGCAGCTCCGGACTGAGTGGCAGCTCATGACTGGAGGGCAGCTCATGACTGGAGGGCAGCTCATGACTGGAGGGCAGCTCATGACTGGAGGGCAGCTCATGACTGGAGGGCAGCTCATGACTGAAGGGCAGCTCATGACTGAAGGGCAGCTCATGACTGTAGGGCAGCTCATGACTGTAGGGCAGCTCATGACTGTAGGGCAGCTCATGACTGTAGAGCAGCTCATGACTGGCTGGCGGCTCTGGCAGCTCCTGACTGGCTGGCGGCTCTGGCAGCTCCTGACTGGCTGGCGGCTCTGGCAGCTCCTGACTGGCTGGCGGCTCTGGCAGCTCCTGACTGGCTGGCGGCTCTGGCAGCTCCTGACTGGCTGGCGGCTCTGGCAGCTCCTGACTGACGGACGGCTCTAATGGCTCGGGACAGACGGGCGGCTCTAATGGCTCGGGACAGACGGGCGGCTCTAATGGCTCGTGGCAGACGGATGGCTCAGAAGGCGCTGGGCAGACGGATGGCTCAGAAGGCGCTGGGCAGACGGATGGCTCAGACGGCGCTGGGCAGACGGATGGCTCAGACGGCGCTGGGCAGACGGATGGCTCAGACGGCGCTGGGCAGACGGATGGCTCAGACGGCGCTGGGCAGACAGATGGCTCAGACGGTGCTGGGCCGACAGATGGCTCTGCCCTGCTGAGGCGCACAGTAGGCCTGGTGCGTGGTGCCGGAACTGGAGGTACCGGGCTGACGGCACGCACCTCAGGGCGAGTGCGGGGAGAAGGAACAGTGCGTACAGGGCTCTGGAGACGCACAGGAGGCTTGATGCGTGGTGCCGAAACTGGAGGCACTGAGCTTGAGACACGCACCACAGGGAGAGTGCGTGGAGGAGGAACAGGGCTCTGGAGACGCACTGGAAGCCTGGTGCGTGGTGTAGGCACTGGTGGTACTGAGCTGGGGCGGGAAGGTGGCGCCGGATATACCGGACCGTGTAGGCATACTGGCTCCCTTGAACACTGAACCTGCCCAACCTTACCTGGTTGTATGCTCCCCGTCGCCTGACCAGTGCGGGGAGGTGGAATAACCCGCACCGGGCTATGTAGGCGAACCGGGGACACCATGCGTAAGGCTGGTGCCATGTAAGCCGGCCCAAGGAGACGTACTGGTGGCCAGATATGTAGAGCCGGCTTCATGGCACTTGGCTCAATGCTCAATCTAGCCCTACCAGTGCGAGGAGGTGGAATAACCCGCACCGGGCTATGCACACGTACAGGAGACACCGTGCGCGCTACTGCGTAACACGGTGTCTGCCCGTACTCCCGCTCTCCACGGTTAGCCTGGGAAGTGGGCGCAGGTCTCCTACCTGCCCTAGACCCACTACCTCTTAGCCCCCCCCCAAGAAATTTTTGGGTTGTACTTGCGGGCTTTTCGGGCTTCCGTGCTAGACGCATCCCCTCATAACGCCGGTTCCTCTCTCCGGTTTCCTCCGCTCTCCGAGCTGCCTCCAGCTGTTCCCATGGGCGGTGATTCACTTCAACTTTAGCCCATGGTCCTTTTCCTTCTATGATCTCCTCCCAAGACCAGAAATCCTGCTTCGTGCGCTGTCCGTTAACCCGCTGCTTGATCCGGGTTTGGTGGGTGATTCTGTAACGGCTTTCCTCCTCCTCTTCATCCGAAGAGGAGGAGCAGGGATTCGACCAAAACGCAGCGTTGTGAAATGACATGATTTTTAATTAACAAAACAGAAAACACGAACGAACACTTGAATAGTTACAAAACAATAAACGACGTAGACAGACCTGAACGACGAACTCACATGAAACACGAAGAACGCATGAACAGGAAAACTGACTACATAAAAGAACGAACGTACAAAACCGAAACAGTCCCATGTGGCGTAACATAACACAGACACAGGAGACAATCACCCACAAACAAACAGTGAGAACAACCTACCTTAATATGACTCTCAATCAGAGGAAACGTCAAACACCTGCCTCTAATTGAGAGCCATACCAGGCAACCCAAAACCAACATAGAAACAGAAAACATAGACTGCCCACCCAAAACTCACGCCCTGACCAATAAACACATACCAAACAACAGAAAACAGGTCAGGAACGTGACAGCCTGGCTGGTTCCCCTCTCTCCACTGGGATTCTCTGCCTCTAACCCTATTACAGGGGCTGAGTCACTGGCTTACTGGTGCTCTTCCATGCCGTCACTAGGAGGGGTGCGTCACTTGAGTGGGTTGAGTCACTGACGTGGTCTTCCTGTCTGGGTTGGCGCACCCCCTTGGGTTGTGCCGTGGCCGGAGATCTTTGTGGGCTATACTCGGCCTTGTCTCAGGATGGTAAGTTGGTGGTTGAAGATATCCCTCTAGTGGTGTGGGGGCTGTGCTTTGGCAAAGTGGGTGGGGTTATATCCTGCCTGTTTGGCCCTGTCCGGGGGTATCATCGGATGGGGCCACAGTGTCTCCTGACCCCTCCTGTCTCAGCCTCCAGTATTTATGCTGCAGTAGTTTATGTGTCGGGGGGCTAGGGTCAGTCTGTTATATCTGGAGTATTTCTCCTGTCTTATCCGGTGTCCTGTGTGAATGAATTTAAGTATGCTCTCTCTAATTCCCTCTTTCTCTCTTTCTTTCTTTCTTTCTCTCTCTCGGAGGACCTGAACCCTAGGACTATGCCTCAGGACTACCTGGCATGATGACTCCTTGTTGTTCCCAGTCCACCTGGCCGTGCTGCTGCTCCAGTTTCAACTGTTCTGCCTGCGGCTATGGAACCCTGACCTGTTCACTGTGATTACTATTATTTGACCATGCTGGTCATTTATGAACATTTGAACATCTTGGCCATGTTCTGTTATAATCTCCACCCGGCACAGCCAGAAGAGGACTGGCCACCCCCCCATAGCCTGGTTCCTCTCTAGGTTTCTTACTAGGTTTTGGCCTTTCTAGGGAGTTTTTCCTAGCCACCGTGCTTCTGCACCTGCATTGCTTGCTGTTTGGGGTTTTAGGCTGGGTTTCTGTACAGCACTTTGATATATCAGCTGATGCTATATAAATACATTTGATTTGATTTGATGAATTTAAGCAAAATTCTCCAAAATCCCGGGCTTAACTTCCCATCATGAAATTTACTGTAAAGTTTCTGACCCTTTGCAACCCTACCTTGTCACAACACAACTGATTGGCTCAAATACAGAAATTCCACAAATGAACTTTTAACAAGGCACACCTATTAATTGAAATGCATTCCAGGTGACTACCTCATGAAGCTGGTTGAAAGAATGTCAAGAGTGTGCAAAGCTGTCATCAATGCAAAGGATGGCTAATATAAAATATATTTTGATTTACAGCACTTGGGGCATCAATACACACACACACACACACACACACACACACACACACACACACACATCTGGTGTCCTGGTGATTTGAGAACATGGCAGTAATGTTAGAGGTGTGTGTTGTTAATAATGCTCTTAACAACAGCCAGCCGTGTGTGTGTGTGTGTGTGTGTGTGTGTGTGTGTGTGTGTGTGTGTGTGTGTGTGTGTGTGTGTGTGTGTGTGTGTGTGTGTGTGTGTGTGTGTGTGTGTGTGTGTGTGTGTGTGTGTGTGTGTGTGTGTGTGTGTGTGTGTAGCATGTGTGTGTTTCAGAGCCAGCAGCCAGGCCAGGATCGATGCTTTTACAAGCCTAATGGCAGACGGCTGTCTGAGACATATGTTCCCAGATCATATTTTTCCCTCCTCTACTTCCCCCTCTCTCTATCTCTGGTTGGTCTCTCCCTGGTTGTGGCTGGTTGGTCTCTCCTTGGTTGAGGCTGGTTGGTCCCTCCCTGGTTGTGGTTGGTTCGTCTCTCCCTGGTTGTGGCTGGTTGGTTCCTCCCTGGTTGTGGCTGGTTGGTCTCTCCCTGGTTGTGGATGATTGGTTCCTCCCTGGTTGTGGATGGTTGGTTCCTCCCTGGTAGTGGCTGGTTGGCCCTCCCTGGTTGTGGCTGGTTGGTTCCTCCCTGGTTGGTCTCTCCCTGGTTGGGGCTGGTTGGTCCCTCCCTGGTTGTGGCTGGTTCGGTCCCTCCCTGGTTGTGGCTGGTTGGTCCCTCCCTGGTTGTGGCTGGTTGGTTCGGTCTCTCCCTGGTTGTGGCTGGTTGGTCCCTCCCTGGTTGTGGCTGGTTGGTTCCTCCCTGGTTGTGGCTGGTTGGTCCTCCCTGGTTGGGGCTGGTTGGTCCCTCCCTGGTTGTGGCTGGTTGGTCTCTCCCTGGTTGTGGCTGGTTGGTTTGGTCTCTCCCTGGTTGTGGCTGGTTGGTTTGGTCTCTCCATGGTTGTGGCTGGTTGGTTTGGTCCCTCCCTGGTTGTGGCTGGTTGGTTTGGTCTCTCCCTGGTTGTGGCTGGTTGGTTTGGTCTCTCCCTGGTTGTGGCTGGTTGGTTTGGTCCCTCCCTGGTTGTGGCTGGTTGGTTTGGTCTCTCCCTGGTTGGGGCTGGTTGGTTTGGTCTCTCCCTGGTTGTGGCTGGTTGGTTTGGTCCCTCCCTGGTTGTGGCTGGTTGGTTTGGTCTCTCCCTGGTTGTGGCTGGTTGGTTTGGTCTCTCCCTGGTTGGGGCTGGTTGGTTTGGTCTCTCCCTGGTTGTGGCTGGTTGGTTTGGTCTCTCCCTGGTTGGGGCTGGTTGGTCCCTTCCTGGTTGGGGCTGGTTGGTTTGGTCTCTCCCTGGTTGTGGCTGGTTGGTTTGGTCTCTCCCTGGTTGGGGCTGGTTGGTTTGGTCTCTCCCTGGTTGTGGCTGGTTGGTTTGGTCTCTCCCTGGTTGGGGCTGGTTGGTTTGGTCTCTCCCTGGTTGTGGCTGGTTGGTTTGGTCTCTCCCTGGTTGTGGCTGGTTGGTCCCTCCCTGGTTGTGGCTGGTTGGTCTCTCCCTGGTTGTGGCTGGTTGGTCCCTCCCTGGTTGGGGCTGTTTGGCCCTCCCTGATTGGGGTGGTCAGGCTGTGAGGTTGGGTGGGGTAAGGGGAGGGGTGAGGGAGGTACTAAATAAGGAACATAGGGTAAAGCAGGGAGGGGCATTATTTTAGATAGGAACAGCCTCCCTACCTTTGGTTCTCTCCCTTCTTCTATCACTCAATCCAAACAACTGACACTATGTATACAATACTAGAGGTCGACCGATTATGATTTTTCAATGCCGATACCGATACCGATTATTGGAGGACAAAAAAAGCCGATACCGATTAATCGGACGATTTGTAAAAATAAATAAAAAACTTTTAATATATATATCATACACACACACACATTTTTGTAATAATGACAATTGCAACAATACTGAATGAACAATGAACACTTTTATTTTAACTTAATATAATACATAAATACACACACACACACACAGCTCTGAAGTGACAATGATACTGAAGAGTCTGCTTAGGAGACAAATACTCTCAACTGTTTGAATAAAAATAGAGTTTAAGTTACCTGTGATGAATGTTGAAAACAAAAACTTTAATTTCTACATGCAGGAAATCCTATTTTAATAATGGGCATGGTAAGAATTGACAACCAAAGTGCGAGTCATAATTCCCATGACACCTTCTAGCAAAATCTGAAAAGCGGTTCCTTCATTTATTCCATAGGATATTTTTAGATTCACTTAAAATAAGGTCTGTGTTTCGTGTAGGCTTACATCACCGTGCCAATTTTAAACTGTGTAGATATCCATAGGACAAGGTAACTCTGATCAATATTGGCTAAATATAAGCGAAGATAAAAAAAATTGTAGAGTGGATTTATGAAAATATGTTGACAAACGTTACCTTATCCTAGTGAGATTTACACGGGTATCAAAACATCGAGGCGGTTTAAGCCTGCACGAAACACAGACCTTATTTGAAGTAGATCAAGACATTCTCTATGGAAGACATGAATGGTAAAATAACGAAGGAACCCCTTTCAAGTTCAGCCGCAAGTTATTACAGGAATTATAACGCGTCGACTATTTCTCTCTAAACCATATACCTTTGACTAATTCGGAAACTATCACCTCGAAAACAAAACGTTTATTCCGTTCCGTATTTTATCTAACGGGTGGCATCCATGAGTCTAAATATTCCTGTTACATTGCACAACCTTCAATGTTGTCATAATTACGTAAAATTCTGGCAAATTAGTTCGCTAAAAAGCCAGGCGGCCCAAACTGTTGCATATACCCTGACTCGGCGTGCAATGAACGCAAGAGAAATGACACAATTTCACCTGGTTAATATTGCCTGCTAAGCTGGATTTCTTTTAGCTAAATATGCAGGTTTAAAAATATATACTTGTATATTGATTTTAAGAAAGGCATTGATGTTTATGGTTAAGTACACATTGGAGCAATGACAGTCATTGATTGATTGTTTTTTATAAGATAAGTTTAATGCTAGCTAGCAACTTACCTTAGCTTACTGCATTCGCTAAAAGGCAGGCTCCTCGTGGAGTGCAATGTAATCAGGTGTTAGAGCATTGGACTAGTTAACTGTAAGGTTGCAAGATTGGATCCCCCGAGCTGACAAGGTTAAAAATCTGTCCTGTTCCTAGGCCGTCATTGAAAATAAGAATGTGATCTTAACTGACTTGCCTAGTTAAATAAAGATTAAATAAAGGTGTAAATTTTTTTAAATAAAATATTTATTTTTTAAATCGGCAAATCGGCGCCCAAAAATACCGATTTCCGATTGTTATGAAAACTTGAAATCGGCCCCGATTAATCGGCCATTACGATTAATCGGTCGACCTCTATACAATACTAAGTGTGTTCTCTTCACCCATTCACCAAACCACTGATCTAGAATCAGGTCCCCAGTCATTGTAGCAAGTTGGGACAGCAGCGTGGCAAGACAGTAGATGATTTAGGATCAGCATGGTGAGACAGAAGGCAGTGAGTGAGTGAGTAGGCCTATATCTTATGCTGAGAGGATCAGTGTTGTGAGTTTACCATCACTGTGTGACTGATCTGCAGCTCTAGTGATCTGACAGTTGATTGCTGTGGATGGTTGGAATAGCTGATTCATGATGAGGATGCGTGTTTGTGTGTGGTGTGTACGTGCATGTGTAAGAGACTGAGAGTGTGTGTATGCTTGGGTGTGTGGCTAATCTCCTCCCCCACGGCTCAGAGTGGATTGGCCATTAGAATCAGGGAGACGGCGAGACACTGGCACACAACCAATACATGATGATAATGGCTATTATACAGACAGAGAGAGAGGGGATGGAGGTAGAGAGAGATGGGATGGAGGTAGAGAGAGATGGGATGGAGGTAGAAAGAGATGGGATGGAGGTAGAGAGAGAGGGGATAGAGGTAGAGAGAGAGGGGATAGAGGTAGAGAGAGAGATGGGATGGAGGTAGAGAGAGAGGGCATAGAGGTAGAGAGAGGGGATAGAGGTAGAGAGAGATGGGATGGAGGTAGTGAGATGGGATGGAGGTAGAGAGAGATGGGATGGAGGTAGAGAGAGAGGGGATAGAGGTAGAGAGAGAGATGGGATGGAGGTAGAGAGAGATGGGATGGAGGTAGAGAGAGGGGATAGAGGTAGAGAGAGATGGGATAGAGGTAGAGAGAGATGGGATGGAGGTAGAGAGAGATGGCATAGAGGTAGAGAGAGAGGGGATAGAGGTAGAGAGAGATGGGATGGAGGTAGAGAGAGATGGGATGGAGGTAGAGAGAGATGGCATAGAGGTAGAGAGAGAGGGGATAGAGGTAGAGAGAGAGATGGGATGGAGGTAGAGAGAGATGGGATGGAGGTAGAGAGAGAGGGCATAGAGGTAGAGAGAAGGGGGATAGAGGTAGAGAGAGAGATGGGATGGAGGTAGAGAGAGAGATGGGATGGAGGTAGAGAGAGATGGGATGGAGGTAGAGAGAGGGGGCATAGAGGTAGAGAGAAGGGGGATAGAGGTAGAGAGAGAGAGAGATGGGATGGAGGTAGAGAGAAGGGGACTGAGAAAGCTCAGGTGGGGAAAATGATAGATTGAGAGAAAGGGAGGGGTGAAGTGAATTAAGCTATGGTGGGCGTGTGTCTGTGTGATAATGACTTCCAGTATAAAAACAGAATATGCTCATCAGCAGGTCAGAGGTGTGAGGGATGAAATGAGGACTGATGAGAGACGATGTGTTAGCCATCTTAACCTTCTCTGCTCTTTGTCTGTCCCCCCTTCTCCTTCTCTCTCTCTCTCCTCCTGTCTCCCCCCTTTTCCTCCTCCCCTTTCTTCTCTCCTCTTTTTCTCTCTCCCTCTCATCCTCCTCTCCTCTCTCCCTCTCCACCTGTCCTCTTTTCCTCTCTTTCTTTCTCCTCTCCTCTCTCCACCTGTCCTCCTCTGCTCTTTTTTGTCTTTCTCTCTTTTCTATTTTGTCTCTCTCCCCCTCGCCAACCCATGACCATATTGTTACTATGCCATATAATTGGCCTGGGGCAGCAGATTTCCAATTCTGTGTTGTTCTGTACATGCTTCCATGGAAGAATAACAGAACATGGATGGATTCCACATTCCATATCTGTGGGTCTGTGGGTCAGGTGTGCTGTGGCAGGGCTGCGGGGCTGTTGCCGGGTAACAGCTGGTAAAGTAGAGCACGTCTGTAATGTAGATGTGTTTATGGATCCCTGGGCTAGGCAGGGCTGCCAGGAAGCAATTCAGATGATGACTGTCTGTCTGTATGTGATAATATTGTGAGTGTGTACATATATGTGTGTGTGTGTGTGTGTGTGTGTGTGTGTGTGTGTGTGTGTGTGTGTGTGTGTGTGTGTGTGTGTGTGTGTGTGTGTGTGTGTGTGTGTGTGTGTGTGTGTGTGTGTGTGCGTGTGTGTGTGTATCTCTATCTGTGATAATATTGTTTTACATTGGTTCTTTTTAAAAACGTGCTGCCTGCCAGGCTGATCATAAAGTGATCCCTGCCCACCCACGGCTGTTACAGGCCCTCTACTTACATGTTGGAGAGGAGAGAAACTATTTCATCCCTCAGCTCAGTCTATCCATCTCTTCTTGCCATCTCTCGATTGCTCTGTGCTTGCCTTACTTCTATCCCCCCACGCATCCCTCTCTCTCTCACTCTCTCTAGTCTATTTTAGGCTTCAACACGGCAAGCCCATCCCCACCCCCCTGATGGTGGCATTGTGAGCTGATAAGGGTTGTTGTTCAGCTCAGGAGAGAAACGCTACCAAACCCACATCTCATCATCATCTGTCAACTAGATAGTAGAACATCAGTCAGTCAGCTTGCTGTAACAGCTGCCAATGGTATCGGATCAGAGATATTGAAATGAAAGATCTGTACCTTAGATCCTCTAAGGTTCTGTGTTCTAAGGCTCTATTGGTTCTGTTTTGTATTTGAGCTTAACAGGTAGGTATGCCTACAATTCAGACCAAGCTGCCCTCTAAAATTGTGTACTAAAGTCAGAAAGTTCTGAGGAATCAACATGTCTCTCAGTCTACTGCATCAAATCACTGACTATATATACACATCATGAGAACAGGCCTCAACTCATCTGACAGTAATTTAACATGTGGCTGGAGCTGAGTTAAACCACACACACACACCTAATACTAAATCCAATTAATAAAACAAAACTGTTTTGTCAGGAGCAGTGGAGTGGAATATCTAAATGTGTCCACACACACACACACACACACACACACACACACACACACACACACACACACACACACACACACACACACACACACACACACACACACACACACACACACACACACACACACACAGCTACGTTAAACCCTGCTAACTGCTGAGAGGAGGAGGAGGAGGGGAGGAGGAGAGTAGGAGGGGAAAGGAGAGGAGACACGAGAGGATATGAGAGAGGAGGGGAAGGAAAGGAAAGGAGAGGGGCTTTAAACCCTTCATTGGCATGCATCAGACAGCCTGCTGAAATAGAGAGGGAGGTGGAGGGAGAAACAGGGAGAGAGATGCAGAGAGAGAGGTAGTGATGGGGAAAGATTGAATGAGGAAGAGACTACAGGCAGCTTGGATGAGAGAGCGAGAGATGGGGCGAGAAGGAGAGGGAGAGAAGGGGGGGGAGATAGGAAGGGAACAGGTGTTTGCGGATGAATAAAATTACCACTGTGAAAATGTGAAGAAAGGAGGAGAGGAAATCGAAAGAGAAAAGAGAGGAGATGAGTCCCCTCTGGGAATTTGGCCCGATGTGTGTGGAATGTTGTGTCTGCGTGTGTTTTGTGTGGAATGTTGTGTCTGTGTGTTGTGTGTGGAATGTTGTGTCTGTGTGTTGTGTGTGGAATGTTGTGTCTGTGTGTTGTGTGTGGAATGTTGTGTCTGAGTGTGTTTGTGTGTGGAACGTGTGACTGTCTAATGTCTACGGAGTGTGTGTAACACGTGTGTGTATGTGGGATGTTTTTTGGAATGGAAGTAGCCTCCATAGCCTATGTTCGTGCTTTCCCAGTATGCCTCTCCACACCACAGTGAGACCAGTGTTGTCGCCATGCTGTAACTAATGCTGTTGTTTTTGTTGCCAACACTCCCAGCCATTACATTACATTACCACAGCTTACATTACTACTGCTGCTCTCTCTCTCTCTCTCTCTCTCTCTCTCTCTCTCTCTCTCTCTCTCGCGCTCGCTCTCTCTCTCTCGCGCTCGCTCATTACATGGGGTCTTACATGGGGTCCATGGGGTCTTACCTAAACACTACAGCCATAAATGAGCTACTTTATTCAGATGCATGGTAAGGGACTGGGGTATATGACAGCATGGTATAATGTACATGGACTTGGTGACTAAGTCAGACAAAAGGAGAACTCTAGTGTACCTGAGTTGTCCAATCCCTGGGCGAAACCCTTAAACACACACTGTCTGACGTCTCCTTCTCGCCTCCCAGAATTGAATCTCGACAATGCTGTGTGTGTAAGGGCTCTTCCTGCTGCCCTCTCGCTCGGAAGGGTCTTTCCCAGCATGCAGTGCTCTCTGATGGACAATAAAATCCCAGAGAGAGAGGGGGGGGCACAGCTGGAGCCTGGGGCATGCTATTGGTCCCCTGCCCACACTGTCGCCAGGAAGCCCCTAGCAACTACAGGGATGAGTGTCAACAGATCTCCACACACACGGTGAAGGAGTGACCTCCCAGCTGCCCTCCAATACGCACACACACACACACACACACACACACACACACACACACACACACACACACACACACACACACACACACACACACACACACACACACACACACACACACACACTCAAACACTGCCCTTCCAACACACACAAATGCAAGCACACACACAACACACATACAATCCTCAGAGAAAGGAAGCAAGAGTGTGAGCTTGTGAAAGGTTTCCTACAATGTGTTTAAGTTTATACTTTTTCTCCAGCTCCTCTCTGACTTGGCCTACGCTATTTCCTGTATATTGCAGTCATCAGATTATATAATATTGCTTTGTGCATGAAGTTAGTGAGCGTATACAGTATGATATGTTGTGTTGTTGTGCTGAGTAGTCCCATTAAAAAGTGGTATTTTATAAGATTAATGGAAAAGAGCAGCGGTTAGTTAATCCCTGAGGAAAAGAGCAGTGGTTGGTCAATTGAAATAAATCTATTAAACCCTAATCTATGGATTTCACATGACTGGGAATACAGATATGCATCTGTTGGTCACAGATACCTTAAGAAAAATGTAGAGGTGTGGATCAGAAAACCAGTCAGTATCTGGTGTGACCACCATTTTCCTCATGCAGCATGACACATCTCCTTCGCAGTTGATCAGGCTGTTGATTGTGGTCTGAGGAATGTTGTCCCACCCCTCTTCAATGGCTGTGCGAAGTTGCTGGAAATTGGTGGGAACTGGAACACGCTGTCGTACATGTTGATTCAGAGTAGAGGTTGACCGAATAATCGGAATGGCCGATTAATTAGGGCCGATTTGAAGTTTTCATAACAATCTGTAATCTGTATTTTTGGACACCGATTTTTTTTTTTTACACCTTTATTTAACTAGGCAAGTCAGTTAAGAACACATTCTTATTTACAATGACGGCCTAGGAACGGTGGGTTAACTGCCTTGTTCAGGGGCAAAACGACAGATTTTTACCTTGTCAGCTCGGGGATTCGTTTTTGCAACCTTCCGGTTACTAGTCCAACGCTGTAACCACCTGCCTTACATTGCACTCCACGAGGAGCCTGCGTGGCAGGCTGACTACCTGTTACGCGAGGGCAGCAAGAAGCCACGGTAAGTTGCTAGCTAGCATTAAACTTATCTTATAAAAAACAATCAATCTTAACATAATCACTAGTTAACTACACATGGTTGATGATATTACTAGTTTATCTAGCGTGTCCTGCGTTGCATATAAACGATGCGGTGCCTGTTAATTTCTCTCACAGCCTACTTCGACAAACGGGTGATGATTTAACAAGCGCATTTGCGAAAAAAGCACTGTTGTTGAACCAATGTACCTAACCATAAACATCAATGCCTTTCTTTAAAATCAATACACAAGTATATATTTTTTTACCTGCATATTTAGTTAATATTGCCTGCTAACATGAATTTCTTATAACTAGGGAAATTGTGTCATTTCTCTTGCGTTCCGTGCAAGCAGTCAGGGTATATGCAGCAGTTTGGGCCGCCTGGCTCATTGCGAACTGTGTGAAGTCCATTTATTCCAAACAAAGGCCGTAATTAATTTGCCAGAATTGTACATAATTATGACATAACATTGAAGGTTGTACAATGTAACAGTAATATTTAGACTTAGGGATGCCATCCATTAGATAAAATACGGAACGGTGTCACGCCCTGACCTTAGAGATCCTTTTTATGTCTCTATTTTGGTTGGTCAGGGCGTGAGTTGGGGTGGGCATTCTATGTTTTGTGTTCTATGTTTTCTATTTCTGTGTGTTTGTTTGGCCGGGTGTGGTTCTCAATCAGAGGCAGCTGTCTATCGTTGTCTCTGATTGAGAACCATACTTAGGTTGCCTTTTCCCACCTGTCTGTGTGGGTAGTTGTCCATGTTTAGTTGCCTGGGAGCACTACGTTGGCGTCACGTTTCGTTTGATGTTTATTGTTTTGTTGGCGACATCTTATATTAAAGAAGCATGTACGCTCACAATGCTGCGCTTTGGTCCACTTCTTCCCAAGATGATCATTACAAACGGTTCCGTATTTCACTGAAAGAATAAACGTTTTGTTTTCAAAATGATAGTTTCCGGATTTGACCATTTTAATGACCAAAGGCTCGTATTTCTGTCCATTATGATGTTATAATTAAGTCTATGATTTGATAGAGCAGTCTGACTGAGCGATGGTAGGCACCAGCATGCTCGTAAGCATTCATTCAAACAGCACTTTCGTGCGTTTTGTCAGCAGCTCTTCGCAATGCTTCAAGCATTGCGCTATTTATGACTTCAAGCCTATCAACTCCCGAGATTAGGCTGGTGTAACCGATGTGAAATGGCTAGCTAGTTAGCGGGGTGCGCGCTAATAGCGTTTCAAACATCACTCGCTCTGAGACTTGGAGTAGTTGTTCCCCTTGCTCTGCATGGGTAACGCTGCTTCGAGGGTGGCTGTTGTCGATGTGTTCCTGGTTCGAGCCCAGGTAGGGGCGAGGAGAGGGACGGAAGCTATACTGTTACACTGGCAATACTAAAGTGCCTATAAGAACATCCAATAGTCAAAGGTATATGAAATACAAATCGTATAGAGAGAAATAGTCCTATAATTCCTATAATAACTACAACCTAAAACTTCTTACCTGGGAATATTGAAGACTCATGTTAAAAGGAACCACCAGCTTTCAAATGTTCTCATGTTCTGAGCAAGGAACTTAAACATTAGCTTTTTTACATGGCACATATTGCACTTTTACTTTCTTCTCCAACACTTTGTTTTTGCATTATTTAAACCAAATTGAACATGTTTCATTATTTATTTGAGGCTAAATTTATTTTATTGATGTATTATATTAAGTTAAAATAAGTGTTCATTCAGTATTGTTGTAATTGTCATTATTTCAAATAAAATAAAAAATAATAAATCTGCCGATTAATCGGTATCGGCTTTTTTTTGGTCCTCCAATAATCTGTATCGGCGTTGAAAAATCATAATCGGTCGACCTCTAATTCAGAGCATCCCAAACATTGGTCAATGGGTGACATGTTTGGTGATTATGCAGGCTATGGAAGAACTGGGCCATTTTCAGTTTCCAGGAATTGTGTACAGATTAGGGATGCACGATATATCGGTGAACGTATCGGAATCGGACGATATTAGCTAAAAATGGCAACATCGTTATCGGCCCAATGTCTATGTCACGCCCTGACCATAGAGAGCCTTTTATTCTCTATGTTGGTTAGGTCAGGGTGTGACTAGGGTGGGTTATCTAGGTTGTTTTATGTTTATGTTGGCCTGGTATGGTATGGTTCCCAATCAGAGGCAGCTGTTTATCGTTGACTCTGATTGGGGATCATATATAGGCAGCCATTTCCCCACTGGGTTTTTGTGGGATCTTGTTTTGAGTCAGTGCATGGTGCACCTCAGTACTGTACGGTCGTTGTTGGTTTCTTTTTTCTTTTTTAAAAAGTTTCACAAAATAAAAGATGTGGAACTCAGAGCACGCTGCGCCTTGGTCCGTTTATTCTACAGACGATCATAACAGAAGACCCCACTACAACTGGACCAAGCAGCGTGCCCGGGAGGAGATGGCATCCTGGTCTTTGGAGGAGGTTGAGGAGAAAATATCCTGGACTTGGGAGGAAGTCTTGGCAAGATACGAAAGCCTGCTGTGGAAACAGACGACAGGAGAGAAGGGAGGACAGCGACGACGCCGGGGTTCGCGGCCACAGAGTAAGACCAAAAAACAGCCCACATTTTTTGGGGGGGGGCACACGGGGTGGTCGGCAGAGCCGAGGAATGAGCCAGAGACCGTCAGGGAGTCGAAGGAGGAACTTGACGAAAGATTCCGGAGAGAGGTGGTGGCGATGAGAGTGCTGCAGAGCGGGCGTGCTGAGGAGCGTGACGCCAGTCCGGTGTTATCTGCACCAGTTTCACACATCTGGCCTCCAGTGCGCCTCCCCAGTCCGGTATGTCCTGTGTCTCCTCCACGCACTCTCCCTGAAGTGTGTGTCACCGTTCCAGTACAATTTGTGCCGGTTCTACGCAACCGGTCTCCAGTGCGCCTCCACAGCCCAGTACGTCCTGTGCTAGCTCCCCGCACTCACCGTGCGGAGTGTGTCATCATTCTGGCACCATCTGTGCCAGCTCTACGCACCAGGTCTCCAGTGCGCCTCCACAGCCCAGTACGTCCTGTGCCTCCTCCTGGCACTCTCCCTGAAGTGCGTGTCCCCAGTCCGGTACGTCCTGTGCCTGCTTCTCGCACTCTCCCTCAAGTGCGCCTCCACAGCCCAGTACGTCCTGTGCCTCCTCCTCGCACTCTCCCTGAAGTGCGTGTCCCCAGTCCGGTACGTCTTGTGCCTGCTCCTCGCACTCTCCCTCAAGTGCGCCTTCCCAGTCAGGTACGTCATGTGCCTGCTCCCCGCACTCGCCCTGAAGTGCGTGTCACCAGTCCGGTGCCACCTGTGCCGGCCCCACGCATGAGGCCTCCAGGGCACCTCCCCAGTACAGAGTGTCAGGCGACGGTCCCCAGTCCAGAGCTTCAGGCGACGGTCCCCAGTCCAGAGCTTCCGGCGACGGTCCCCAGTCCAGAGCTTCCGGCGACAAGTCCCAGTCCAGAGCTTCCGGCGACGGTTCACAGTCCAGAACCTCCTGAGACGGTCCACAGTCCGGGAACCTCCTGAGACGGTCCACAGTCCGGAACCTCCAGAGACGGTCCACGGTCCGGAACCTCCTGCGCCGGTCCACGGTCCGGAACCTCCTGCGACGGTCCACGGTCCGGAACCTTCTGCGATGGTCCACGGTCTAGAACCTCCAGCTCCAGTCCACGGTCCAGAACCTCCAGCTCCAGGGCAGGAGCCTTCCTCGGCGCCGATTCCCAGTCCGAGCACGGCGTCCAGTCCAGCTCCATGGCAGGAGCCCTTCTCTGCGCCGATGCCCCGTCCAGGCACGGCGTCCAGTCCCGCTCCATGGCAGGAGCCTTCCTCTACGCCGATGCCCAGTCCAGGCACGGTGTCCAGTCCCGCTCCAGGGCAGGAGCCTTCCTCTGCGCCGATGCCCGGTCCAGGCACGGTGTCCAGTCCCGCTCCAAGGCCGGAGCCTTCCTCTGCGCCGGTGCCCAGTCCAGGCACGGCATCCAGTCCCGCTCCATGGCAGGAGCCTTCCTCTGCACCAGTGCCCAGTCCAGGCACGGTGTCCAGTCCCGCTCCAAGGCCGGAGTCTTCCTCTGCGCCGATGCCCGGTCCAGGCACGGTGTCCAGTCCCGCTCCAAGGCCGGAGCCTTCCTCTGCGCCGGTGCCCAGTCCAGGCACGGCATCCAGTCCTGCTCCATGGCAGGAGTCTTCCTCTGCACCAGTGCCCAGTCCAGGCACGGTGTCCAGTCCCGCTCCAAGGCCGGAGTCTTCCTCTGTGCCAGTGCCCAGTCCAGGCACGGCGGCCAACTCAGCTCCATGGCCGGAGCCTTCTTTGGCGCCGGTGCCCAGTCCGGGTGCGGAAGACCCAATGCTAGAATCGCTGCCAAAGGTGCTTCAACAAAGTACTGAGTAAAGGGTCTGAATACCTATGTAAATGTGATATTTAAGTTTTGTATTTTTTATTAGCAAAAAAATCATTATGGCGTATCGTGTGTGGATTGATGAGAAACATTTTTTTAAATCAATTTTTGAATATTGGGGCCAGGCTAGAGTCCCACTGACTGATGAACAGACTATCTGCTGATGTAGCTAGATTGCTGTAAAAGGAACTCCCAGTATAGCTATTAATTAATTAATTAATGAACTATTTTCCTCTCCACCCCTCTCTCTCTCTTTTCCTCTCCCCCCTCTTTCTCTGGAATCTCACTACACTTATGACCTCACCCAAACCTCTAATCGAGGATTACTCTCCCTTGGCTGAGCCAAGCGAGGCATCACAGCACTATACATCATTACTAGAATGAATTAATCAGTCCATTCTACACAGTGTTTTGTTTGTTGTTATGTAGGTTAATTGGTTTAATCTGTTCCCATAGGAGCCTAGAGGAGGGATGGCGGGACTGTGGTGGTTGGTGCTACATAGCAGTGGGGTCTGGGAGGGGCTGTGCTTTAGAGCTGTTTAACTGGCTCACCGGGGGGACTTTGGCTGACAGAGGCGAATAGAGACAGAGGAAGGGAGAGAGGATGGAGAGAGAGGAAGAAAGAGAGGGGAAGAGAGAGAGGGGAAGAGAGAGGGGGAAGGGAGACAGGGGAAGAGAGAGGGGAAGAGAGAGGGTGGAGGGAGAGGATAGCAAGAGAGAGGATGGAGAGAGTGGGAGGGAGAAATGGAAAGGGAGAGGGGGGAACAGAGAGTGGGGAAGGGAGAGAGGGGGAGGGGGTTGAGGGGAAGAGAGAGAGGGGAAGGGAGAGAGTGGATGGAGTCTGACTGGGTCTGACTGGGAATACTGACTAGGAATATATACTGGGTCTGACTGGGAATACTGACTGGGAATATATACTGGTTCTGGGAATACTGACACTGGGAGGTTCTGGAATAAGAACTCTGTGGTTGTTGAATTAGATGTGCTACTCACACCCTCAATGGAGAGATAGAGGGAGAATACAGGGAGTTAACTATCTCAACGACAACCATTGTTTAGCCTACTACTTAGGCTAAATAAGACTGTTGTGCTGTGTGGTTCAGTGGCAATGAGAGGGAGTTGGTGGTGAAATATGCTCTCTCCCTCCCTGCTGATTTGGGGTCGAGAGAGGAGCTCTGTTATTGGTCGACTGTCACCCTACCTCCCCTCTTTTTATCCCAAATCTCCATTATTTCACCCCTCTCACCCTCCCTCCCTTCTGTCTGTCTCTCTCTTTAATCTCCTGCAACAATCTCTCTATCCCACTCCTGGCATCACACCCTGTTACACCCATCTGTCTGAGAAACAACACACACACACCCACCCCCTGCTGTGCTATCAAGGCCTATTTAAATCATCTGGGCTAAGCCCTCAGTCATGGCATTCCACCATTCTGCAGATATTGTTCTGACCATTCTGTCTGACAGATTCGGCGGAATTCGATCAGAATCCTCACAGATTTCCTGGCACTCCCAGGCCTAGAATTACATTTCCCAGAGGAGGAATGGATGGACGGAGGGATGGATGGTAGATGGAGGAGAATACAACTGCTCTAGGGATACCGAGTGTGAATCCACATTTCCTTGTTCTCCAAATGCCACGCAGAGCAGCGCTCTATTGCTATTCTTCCCCTCTCTCAGTCCCTGCTCTCCCAGTCCCTGCTCTCTCAGTCCCTGCTCTCTCAGTCCCTGCTCTCCCAGTCCCTGCTCTCCCAGTCCCTGCTCTCCCAGTCCCTGCTCTCCCAGTCCCTGCTCTCTCAGTCCCTGCTCTCCCAGTCCCTGCTCTCTCAGTCCCTGCTCTCTCAGTCCCTGCTCTCCCAGTCCCTGCTCTCCCAGTCCCTGCTCTCCCAGTCCCTGCTCTCTCAGTCCCTGCTCTCTCAGTCCCTGCTCTCCCAGTCCCTGCTCTCCCAGTCCCTGCTCTCTCAGTCCCTGCTCTCCCAGTCCCTGCTCTCCCAGTCCCTGCTCTCCCAGTCCATGCTCTCTCAGTCCCTGCTCTCTCAGTCCCTGCTCCCCAGTCCCTGCTCTCCCAGTCCCTGCTCTCTCAGTCCCTGCTCTCCCAGTCCCTGCTCTCCCAGTCCATGCTCTCTCAGTCCCTGCTCTCTCAGTCCCTGCTCTCCCAGTCCCTGTTCTCCCAGTCCCTGCTTGGAGATAGATGAGGCAGAGTGTTCAACATTACAACTGACTCTCTCTTCCTCTCTCCTCTTCCTCCTTTTCTCAACCCTCCCCTCCTCTCCTCTGCCCAGAGGCCCAATGTTCAACACAGAAATGTTTCAATCTGCACTTTCTTCCTGCTGTGGAGCGAAGATATTAAATATTAAAGTGAGACAGAGGCTGCACACGCACACACGCACACACGCACACACGCACACACGCACACACACACACACACACACACACACACACACACACACACACACACACACACACACACACACACCTCAGCTACTTCCTGAATCACAACAGTGCCTGGGGAACTGTCATCAGCTGTAGCTGGGGTCTAGTCCAGGTAACTATACAGCACTCTATGACTGACAACTGTACAGCTGTAAAAAATTGCTTTATATAATACATATGAATGCTTGATTGATAGATTAACTACCAACACACACAAACTGCAAATGTAAGAGGGCAGATAGACACCCCATGGAAATCTCAATAAACTACACTGAACAAAAATATAAACTATATAAACTATGCAAAATATGCAACAATTTCAAAGATTTGACCAAATTCTGTAAAACGACATTGGAAGCTGCTTATGGTGGACATTCCTGCAGTCAGCATGCCAATTGCACCCTCCCTCAACACTTGAGACATCTGTGGCATTGTGTTGTGTGACAAAACAGCATATTTTAAAGTGGCCTTTTATTGTCCCCAGCACAAGGTGCAACTTTGTAATAATCAGGCTGTATAATCAGTTTCTTGATATGCCAGACCTGTCAGGTGGATGGATTATCTTGGCAAAGGAGAAATGTTCACCAAATGTTTGAGAAATAATATTTTTGTGTGTAAGGAACATTTCTGGGATGTTTTTCTTCAGCTCATGAAACATGGGACCAACACTTTACATGTTGGGTTCATATTTTTGTCCAGTGTAATTTCCACCAAGCAATTTCTCCTCATCTTAGTTTCAGTTTTCATTCTGCTAGTCTCTAGTACAGTAGGCTATATTATCATTTCAAAAACACATTGCTTTGGATGCACTCCAGCATCTTCAACCCCTCCTAACACACACGTACATACACCCCCCTCACACAAACACAACCCCCCTCAAAGCCTGTTCCAGACACACATTCACAATGTTCTTAAATGCGCTCTAGCATCAGTGAATGGCCCCAAGAGGGTTTGTGTTTCTTCATAACCACATTAGCATAAAGGATCTCTGCTCTCCTTCACTGGCCCCTCTCTCCTGTTTGAAGAATAGAACATCAAATAAGAGAGAGAGAGAGAGAGAGAGAGAGAGAGAGAGAGAGAGAGAGAGAGAGAGAGAGAGAGAGAGAGAGAGAGAGAGTAGATGATGGAGAATCACTACGTTCCATCTTTCTATTCACACGGGAGGGACGGAAAGAAAGCAGAAGATGTTAGCCTTAGTGTGCGGTGAATACAAAAATAGACAGTAATCATCTTGAACAACACCCTACCCCCTTCACACATACTTTCTCCATCTCACAATTCTTGAGGGACTCGCAAGGTGTGATTCCTTTTTCAAAAGGACCGCCTGCTCCAATGTTGGACAGGCTGGCCACCTACTGTCACATGCAGTCTCTCAGACACGCACACACACGCATTCACTACTATAAGAGCGGCTGCTAAATGACTTAAATGTAGAGTCTGTGCAGTACTGCAGAGTCCGACTGAAATATTTGTATCGGTCTTTATTCCACAGATAAAGCACAGATATTATATACATAGAATAAACAAATGCATTTGCAGTAATGAACTTTTTTTTTTAATGGTTGCCTGAAGAGGGTGCTCTATGAGCTGCTCACTGACCATCAGTCAGCCCTAGGTCACAACCTGAGAGAGAGTGGGCATGGTGGTTTGACAGTGAGTAGCTTGCCACAGGCAGCATATTTGAATAAGTAAATAATCCAAAGTACACTTCACCAAGCAAGCAGCTCTGTCCTCATCACATGCTCACTTAGTTAACATTAGCTGGCTAGCAAGCCAGCAAGGTAGTTGCTTCACTATCCAGCCAGCAAGGTAGTTAGTAGTTAGCCTAGCCTAGCTAGCTAGCAATCGGTGCTACTTATGTGCCAACACTGGACTGGCGGCAAAGTGAACACTGTCCTTGATACAAAAAGAACACGGATAGTGTCTGGCTCTATTATGTAAGCTAGTGGACTTATTTAGTTCGTTTTCCAAAATATGCAATCTGCAAAAAGCAAAACAGTTTGTGAAGATCTATCATTCAGTACATGTGCTTGCATGCATGATGAGATCAGTAACTAACGTTAGCTAACTAGATAAATTAGCATGTGTGACTAAAACCAGTGCGGCAAGCATTTGCCTGCATAAACATTTTCAGTCATCAGCGCATGCCATTTGCAGTTGAAATGTATATTCAATACATTTTGTATTGAATAACACTGTAATGTACATATGGTTTCTGTCAGAAAACATTGTTACGAACAGCTAGCTTGTGCTTGTCATAATGAACAGCTAGCTTGTGCTTGTCATACCTTACTCTCATTGCGAGGTTGCCAAAAAGTGTTTGTTTACATTACCTTTCACTGTTGTAAACACTGTAGTAAATCTACTCAAGACAAATGTTGAAGCTGACACCTAGTGGTGACACTACGAACAGCATGTTACTGCATTTCAATGCCTATTTGTGAACTTGTGAACAGTGCAGTTTCAGATTTACTTTAATAAAAAGTTTAATTCATTCATTCAGCCACGCCTTGTGGGGATTTAGCACAAACACTTTTGCATACTTCTTATTCACTGCCATAGATAGACACATCCTTAAGATGTACCTAAGAAGGTACACTTCTGCGTACCCACATCTACAGTTGAAGTCGGAAGTCTACATACACCTTAGCGAAATACATTTAAACTCAGCTTTTCACAATTTCTGAAAATGCCCTGTCTTAGGTCAGTTAGGATCACCACTTTATTTTAAGATTGTGAAATGTCAGAATAATAGAGAGAATGATTTATTTAAGCTTTTATTTCTTTCATCACATTCCCAGCGGGTCAGAAGTTTACATACACTCAATTAGTATTTGGTAGCATTGCCTTTAAATTGTTTAACTTGGGTCAAACATTTTGGGTAGCCTTCCACAAGCTTCCCACAATAAGTTGGGTGAATTTGGCCCATTCCTCCTGACAGAGCTGGTGTAACTGAGTCAGTTTCGTAGGCCTCTTTGCTCACACACAATTTTTCAGTTCTGCCCACAAATTGTCATTGGGATTGAGGTCAGGGCTTTGTGGTGGCCACTCCAATACCTTGACTTTGTTGTCCTTAAGCCATTTTGCCACAACTTTGGAAGTATGCTTGGTGTCATTGTCCATTTGGAAGACCAATTTGTGACCAAGCTTTAACTTCCTGACTGATGTCTATAGACGTTGCTTCAATATATCCACATAAATTTCCTTCCTAATGATGCCATTTAATTTGTGAAGTGTACCAGTCCCTCCTGCAGCAAAGCACCCTCACAACATGATTGTCACGCCCTGACCGTAGAGAGCCTTTTATGTCTCTATTTTGGTTTGGTCAGGGTGTGACTTGGGTGGGCATTCTATGTTCCTTTTTCTATGATTTGTATTTCTGTGTGTTTGGCCGGGTGTGGTTCTCAATCAGAGGCAGCTGTCTATCGTTGTCTCTGATTGAGAACCATACTTAGGTAGCCTTTTCCCACCTGTCTGCGTGGGTAGTTGTCTATGTGTAGTTGCATGTCAGCACTAGTTGTTTATAGCTTCACGTTCGTTTTGTTGTTTTGTTAGTTTGTTTAAGTGTTCTTCGTTTGAATAAAAGAAGAATGTAATCCAATCACGCTTCGCCTTGGTCTCCCTTTGACGGACGTGACAATGATGCTGCCACCCCAGTGATTCATGGTTGGGATGGTGCTCTTCGGCTTGCAAGCTTCCCCGTTTTCCTCCAAACAAAACGATGGTCATTATGGCCAAACAGTTCTATTTTGTTTCATCAGACGAGAGGACATTTCTCCAAAAAGTACGATCTTTGTCCCCATGAGTAGTTGCAAACCGTAGTCTGGCTTTTTAATGGCGGTTTTGGAGCAGTGGCGTCTTCCTTGCTGAGCGGCCTTTCAAGTTATGTCGATATAGGACTCGTTTTACTGTGGATAATGATGCTTTTGTACCTGTTTCCTCCAGCATCCTCACAAGGTCCTTTGCTGTTGTTCTGGGATTGATATGCACTTTTCACACCAACGTAAATTCTAGAGGTCGACCGATTAATTGGAATGGCCGATTAATTAGGGCCGATTTCAAGTTTTCATAACAATCGGAAATCGGTAATTTTGGACACCGATTTTGCCGATTTTTTTTTTACACCTTTATTTAACTAGGCAAGTCAGTTAAGAACACATTCTTATTTTCAATGACGGCCTAGGAACGGTGGGTTAACCGCCTTGTTCAGGGGCAGAACGACAGATTTTTACCTTGTCAGTTCAGGGATTCAATCTTGCAACCCTACGGTTAACTAGTCCAATGCTCTAACCACCTGCCTCACGAGGAACCCGCCTGTTACGCGAATGCAGTAAGAAGCCAAAGTAAGTTGCTAGCTAGCATTAAGCTTATCTTATAAAAAACAATCAATCAATCAATCATAATCACTAGTTAACTACACATGGTTGATGATATTACTAGTTTATCTAGCGTGTCCTGCGTTGCATATAATCGATGCAGTGCGCATTCGCGAAAAATACCTAACCATAAACATCAATGCCTTTCTTAAAATCAATACACAGAAGTATATATTTTTAAACCTGCATATTTAGCTAAAAGAAATCCAGGTTAGCAGGCAATATTAACCAGGTGAAATTGTGTCACTTCTCTTGCGTTCATTGCACGCAGAGTCAGGGTATATGCAACAGTTTGGGCCGCCTGGCTCATTGCGAACTAATTTGCCAGACTTTTACGTAATTATGACATAACATTGAAGGTTGTGCAATGTAACAGCAATATTTTGACTTAATAATGCCACCTGTTAGATAAAATACGGAATGGTTTCGTATTTCACTGAAAGAATAAACATTTTGTTTTCAAAATGATAGTTTGCGGATTCGACCATATTAATGACCAAAGGCTCGTATTTCTGTATGTTATTATGTTATAATTAAGTCCATGATTTGATAGAGCAGTCTGACTGAGCGATGGTAGGCACCAGCAGGCTCGTAAGCATTCATTCAAACAGCACTTTCGTGCGTTTTGCCAGCAGCTCTTCGCAATGCTTCAAGCATTGCGCTGTTTATGACTTCAAGCCTATCAAGTCCCGAGATTAGGCTGGTGTAACCGATGTGAAATGGCTAGCTAGTTAGCGGGGTGCGCGCTAATAGCGTTTCAAACGTCACTCACTCTGAGACTTGGAGTAGTTGTTCCCCTTGCTCTGCATGGGTAACGCTGCTTTGAGGGTGGCTGTTGTCGATGTGTTCCTGGTTCGAGCCCAGGTAGCGGCGAGGAGAGGGATGGAAGCTATACTGTTACACTGGCAATACTAAAGTGCCTATAAGAACATCCAATAGTCAAAGGTATATGAAATACAAATCGTATAGAGAGAAATAGTCCTATAATTCCTATAATAACTACAACCTAAAACTTCTTACCTGGGAATATTGAAGTCTCATGTTAAAAGGAACCACCAGCTTTCAAATGTTCTCATGTTCTGAGCAAGGAACTTAAACGTTAGCTTTCTTACATGGCACATATGGCACTTTTACACTCTTCTCCAACACTTTGTTTTTGCATTATTTAAACCAAATTGAACATGTTTCATTATTTATTTGAGGCTAAATTTATTTTATTGATGTATTATATTAAGTTAAAATAAGTGTTCATTCAGTATTGTTGTAATTGTCATTATTACAAATACATTTTTAAAATCGGCCGATTAATCGGTATCGGCCTTTTTTGGTCCTCCAATAATCGGTATCGGTATCGGCGTTGAAAAATCATAATCGGTCGACCTCTAGTACGTTCATCTCTAGGAGACAGAACGCGTCTCCTTCCTGAGCGGTATGACGGCTGCATGGTCCCATGGTTTTTATACTTGCGTACTATTGTTTGTACAGATGAACGTGGTACCTTCAGGCGTTTGGAAATTGCTCCCAAGGATGAACCGGACTTGTTGAATTCTACAATTGTTTTTCTGAGGTCTTGGCTGATTTCTTTTGATTTTCCCATGATGTCAAGCAAAGAGACACTGAGTTTGAAGGTAGGCCTTGAAATACATCCACAGGTACACCTCCAATTGACTCAAATGATGTCAATTAGCCCATCAGAAGCTTCTAAAGCAATGAAATAATTTTCTGGAATTTTCCAAGCTGTTAAAAGGCACAGTCAACTTAGTGTATGTAAACTTCTGACCCACTGGAATTGTGATACAGTGAATTATAAGTGAAATCTGTCTGTAAACAATTGTTGGAAAAATTACTTGTGTCATGCACAAAGTAGATGTCCTAACCGACTTGCCAAAAACATAGATTGTTAACAAAAAATTTGTGGAGTGGTTGAAAAATGAGTTTTAATGACTCCAACCTAAGTGTATGTAAACTTCCGACTTCAACTGTATATTTTTATGACATTATTTTTGTGAAATTGTCTGCGGCCCTACAAAAGGGGGCCGCCAATTGCCGATCCCTGATTTAAAGTATCTGTTAATCCTTTGGGGCACAATTTGTCATTCCACCTCTAAAAAATAATTTATCGGTAGCTGTATCAGTAATTGTTGACTTTTACCTCGGTACCGACACAGACATCCCATATCGGTAGGGCTCTACCTCAGTGTCACGGTCAGTACACACCAGGGAAATGACAGGTCCAGATAGGAGAGAGAAAAGCAGAAAGAGAGAGAGGGGGAGAGAGAGAGAGAGAGAGAGAGAGAGAGAGAGAGAGAGAGAGAGAGAGAGAGAGAGAGAGAGAGAGAGAGCGAGAGAGAGAGAGAGAGAGAGAGAGAGAGAGAGAGAGAGAGAGAGAGAGAGAGAGAGAGAGAGAATGAAGAGAAATAGGAGAGAGAGAAAGGGAGAAGGAGAGAAGGGGAAAGAGGAGAGAGAGAGAGAGAGAGAGAGAGAGAGAGAGAGAGAGAGAGAGAGAGAGAAAAGGGTGGGGAAGACAGACGAGATGGGCAGATACTAGATAGGTCAGGGAAAATAAACAGGACATAAAACATTGTAGAAACAGACAAGCTAGACCTGGGAAGAGAGTCTGAAAGATGACAGACAGTTAGGCTAGACCTGGGAGGAGAGTCTGAAAGATGACAGACAGGTAGGCTAGGCCTGGGAAGAGAGTCTGAAAGATGACAGACAGGTACACTAGACCTGGGAAGAGTCTGAAAGATGACAGACAGTTAGGCTAGACCTGGGAAGAGAGTCTGAAAGATGACAGACAGGTACGCTAGACCAGGGAAAAGAGTCTGAAAGATGACAGACAGGTAGGCTAGACCTGGGAAGAGAGTCTGAAAGATGACAGACAGGTAGGCTAGGCCTGGGAAGAGAGTCTGAAAGATGACAGACAGGTACACTAGACCTGGGAAGAGTCTGAAAGATGACAGACAGTTAGGCTAGACCTGGGAAGAGAGTCTGAAAGATGACAGACAGGTAGGCTAGGCCTGGGAAGAGAGTCTGAAAGATGACAGCGAGTTAGGCTAGACCTGGGAAGAGTCTGAAAGATGACAGCGAGTTAGGCTAGACCTGGGAAGAGAGTCTGAAAGATGACAGCGAGTTAGGCTAGACCTGGGAAGAGAGTCTGAAAGATGACAGCGAGTTAGGCTAGACCTGGGAAGAGAGTCTGAAAGATGACAGACAGGTAGGCTAGACCTGGGAAGAGAGTCTGAAAGATGACAGACAGGTAGGCTAGACCTGGGAAGAGAGTCTGAAAGATGACAGACAGGTAGGCTAGACCTGGGAAGAGAGTCTGAAAGATGACAGCGAGTTAGGCTAGACCTGGGAAGAGTCTGAAAGATGACAGCGAGTTAGGCTAGACCTGGGAAGAGAGTCTGAAAGATGACAGCGAGTTAGGCTAGACCTGGGAAGAGAGTCTGAAAGATGACAGCGAATTAGGCTAGACCTGGGAAGAGAGTCTGAAAGATGAGCGGCTGAGGCAGCAGAGTGGAGGAAGCATTGGGATGTGACTTCACTGCTCTGTGATTCCTAAAGCTACATTACAGTGATATCGATGGCCACTACCGCTGCCCCACCCTACTGCTCATCGATCGGCTTAGACTGAGCATAGCATCACCACACACACACAGACATACTGAGCCATATGAAATGTCACAAACACACACGCAAGCACACACACACACTCCTGATAACTGCAGACAGACCAGACTTTCTCCCTCGCTCTGGCTGTAATGAAAGATTTAAAGATGCTCCGGTCCAGCCTCATGTTAAATGCATGGCTAGAATCTGCTGCTCTCGCACTTTAATATACACACACAAGCACACACACAAACACATAGTAGACACACATACACTCCATCCATTTCTACTAGAGGCCGACCGATTAATCGGAATGGCCGTTTAATCGGGGCCGATTTCAAGTTTTCATAACAATCGGAAATCGGTATTTTGGGGCGCTGATTTTTTTAAATTTTTATTATTATTATTTTATTTTTTTAAATCTTTATTTAACTAGGCAAGTCAGTTAAAAACACATTCTTATTTTCAATGACGGCCTAGGAACGTTCTGCCAACAGATTTTTAACCTTGTCAGCTCGGGGGATCCAATCTTGCAACCTTACAGTTAACTAGTCCAATGCTCTAACACTGATTACATTGCACTCCACGAGGAGCCTGCCTGTGCCGCGAATGCAGTAAGCTAAGGTAAATTGCTAGCCAGCATTAAACTTATCTTATAAAAAACAATCAATCAATGACTGTCATTGGTCCAATGTGTACTTAACCATAAACATCAATGCCTTTCTTAAAATCAATACACAAGTATATATTTTTAAACCTGCATATTTAGCTAAAAGAAATCCAGGTTAGCAGGCAATATTAACCAGGTGAAATTGTGTCATTTCTCTTGCGTTCATTGCACGCAGAGTCAGGGTATATGCAACAGTTTGGGCCGCCTGGCTTTTTGCGAACTAATTTGCCAGAATTTTACGTAATTATGACAACATTGAAGGTTGTGCAATGTAACAGGAATATTTAGACTCATGGATGCCACCCGTTAGATAAAATACGGAACGGAATAAACGTTTTGTTTTCGAGGTGATAGTTTCCGGATTAGTCAAAGGTATATGGTTTAGAGAAATAGTCGACGCGTTATAATTCCTGTAATAACTTGCAGCTGAACTTGAAAGGGGTTCCTTCGTTATTTTACCATTCATGTCTTCCATAGAGAATGTCTTGATCTACTTCAAATAAGGTCTGTGTTTCGTGCAGGCTTAAACCGCCTCGATGTTTTGATACCCGTGTAAATCTCACTAGGATAAGGTAACGTTTGTCAACATATTTTCATAAATCCACTCTACAAAAAAAATTATCTTCGCTTATATTTAGCCAATATTGATCAGAGTTACCTTGTCCTATGGATATCTACACAGTTATAAAATTGGCACGGTGGTGTAAGCCTACACAAAACACAGACCTTATTTTAAGTGAATCTAAAAATATCCTATGGAATAAATGAAGGAACCGCTTTTCAGATTTTGCTAGAAGGTGTCATGGGAATTATGACTCGCACTTTGGTCGTCAATTCTTACCATGCCCATTATTAAAATAGGATTTCCTGCATATAGAAATGACAGTTTTTGTTTTCAACATTCATCACAGGTAACTTAAACTCTATTTTTATTCAAACAGTCGAGAGTATTTGTCTCCTAAGCAGACTCTTCAGTATCATTGTCACTTCAGAGCTGTGTGTGTGTGTGTGTGTGTGTGTGTGTGTGTGTGTGTGTGTGTGTGTGTGTGTGTGTGTGTGTGTGTGTGTGTGTGTGTGTGTGTGTGTGTGTGTGTGTGTGTGTGTGTGTGTGTATTTATGTATTATATTAAGTTAAAATAAAAGTGTTCATTGTTCATTCAGTATTGTTGCAATTGTCATTATTACAAAAATGTGTGTAATATATATCATACAAACATATTTGTTTTATTTTTATAAACCGGCCGATTAATCGGTATCGGCTTTTTTTGGCCTCCAATAATCGGTATCGGTATCGGCGTTGAAAAATCATAATCGGTCGACCTCTAATTTCTACTCAAGCCTAACCAACCAACCACTGGGCACCACTGTCGGTGCCTGACTCTGTGCCTCAAAGTAAATCAATATCAAGTACAGAAAACTCAATTCAGATGGACTCTGCTTCAGATCAGCAGCAAACTGCAGCAGTTTCTCTACCGATTAGATCACCTTTTGGTCAATCAATGGTCAGTCTAGTGGCATTAACATGGTCTGTTATAGGACTGGTCTCAGCTGTTTACTGATGAGATCGGTGTCAGATCATTTTTTGCTACCATGACATTTTTGCTGGCCTGAATTTGATGCTTTGAAAAAATGTGCAGATTCAGAGGGAATCACTATAGCATGACTAAACATGAGGTAGACTGCATCAAACAAATGCTAATTGTCAAGGCAATTTGTTACAGGTATTAAGGTATTTTTGGATAGAAAACTAAGCTGTGACTAGAAAGAATTTAAACAAACGTTTGTGATGCCTGCTGGGATTTTTTTCCCTTTAAAAGTAGGGGTTAATCTATTGGCTAGGCCCATGTAATATTGGGTCTATTCTTAAACAGAATAATAATATAATAATATAAAATGCAACAGACAAATATGCGACATTATCAAAGATGGACACAACTCTTTTTGGCTGTTGTCAGTGTTAGACATTTGTTGGACACAGTCAGTGTGTATGACAGTATGGTATGACAGATGACAGGAACCACCAGACCAGACATCTGCGATGTCATCAGGCCAAGACAGAGTCCATGATTCACCCTCTGACCAGGTCCCTACGTGTGACCGAGAATGACTGCCTGTTTGGATAAAAATTAAAATGTATTAAAATGGTATTCAGACCGTTTGTTATGACTCTCGAAATTGAGCTCAGGTGCATCCTGTTTCCATTGATCATCCTTGAGATGTTTCTACAACTTGATTGTTCACCTGTGGTAAACTCAATTTATTGGACATGATTTGGAAAGGCACACCCCTCTCTATATAAGGTCCCACAGTTGACAGTGCATGTCAGAGCAAAAACTAAGCCATGCGGTCGAAGGAATTGTCTGTAGAGCTCTGAGGCAGGATTGTGTCGCGGCACAGCTCTGGGGAATGGTACAAAAAATGTCAGCAGCATTGAAGGACCCCAAGAACATAGTGGCCTCCAACATTCTTAAATAGAAGAAGTTTGGAACCACCTAGAGTCTTCCTAGAGCTGGCCACCTGGCCAAATTTAGCAATCGGGGGAGAAGGGCCTTGGTCAGGGAGGTGACCCAAGAACCCGATGGTCACTGTGACAGAGCTCCAGAGTTCCTCTGTGGAGATGGGAGAACCTTCCAGAAGGACAACCATCGCTGCAGCACTCCACCAATCTGGCTTTTAAGGTAAAGTGGCCAGACAGAAGCCACCCTTCAGTAAAAGGCACAATAGCCCGCCTGGAGTTTGCCAAAAGGCACCTAAAGTACTCAGACCATGAGAAACAAGATAATCTGGTCTGATGAAACCAAGATTGAACTCTTTGGCCTGAATGACAAGCTTCACGTATGGAAGAAACCTGACACCATCGCTACGGTGAAGCATGGTGGTGGCAGCATTATGCTGTGGGAATGTTTTTCAGCGGCTGATAGAATAATTTGTATTTTTAAGATAATGAGTAAAGTATTCCACCCTGAAACCACATAATTGTATGAAATGTGTTAAGAGTCATAATTCAATAATGTGTGTGACTAGGCCATTCTGTTACTATTTCGCAATATGAGCTGGGTATAGTTGAGACATTCAAGGCCAACTGAACTGTCGACTTGTGATAACTCTGAAACCAATAACAGGAAAGAGGCCTCCAACCTAGGTAGGGGAGTAACTGTTAGAAATGGCTTGCAGAAGATAATGAGAAACTATGTGTTATTATTATGGAAAAATACAGCCCACCTAAAGAGAGGTGGAGTTTCTACTGATGTGAGTTCATTTGTGTGTGTGTGTGTGTTATAAAAAGATTGTGTTCTCATTTTGAAGTCAGAGCGCTCTCTGAATAAAGTGTTGATCTATTGCAGACTGGGACTTTGTCTAATTCTTCATTAAACCTCTAACGCCTCACAAACCCGGATCCGGGATCCCCCCCATCAAAAAAGCTGACTAGCATAGCCTAGCCTAAAGCCACAGGGATATCATATAATAAAATGTTCATGAAATCACAAGTCCAAGACACCAAATGAAAGATACACATCTTGTGAATCCAGCCATCATTTCTGATTTTTAAAATGTTTTACAGGGAAGACACAATATGTAAATCTATTAGCTAACCACGTTAGCAAAAGACACAACTTTTTTACTCCACCATTTTTTTACTCCATCAGTAGCTATCACAAATTCGACCAAATAAAGATATAAATAGCCACTAACCAAGAAACAACTTCATCAGATGACAGTCTGATAACATATTTATTGTATAGCATATGTTTTGTTAGAAAACTGTGCATATTTCAGGTATAAATCATAGTTTATCATTGCAGCCACCATCACAACTCTCACCAAAGCGACTAGAATAACTACAGAGACCATCGTGTATTACCTAATTACTCATCATAAAACATTTCTTAAAAATACACAGCGTACAGCAGATGAAAGACACAGATCTTGTGAATCCAGCCAATATTTCAGATTTTCTAAGTGTTTTACAGCGAAAACACAATATAGCGTTATATTAGCTTACCACAATAGCAAACATCACAACAGCATTGATTCAAGGCAAAAATAGCGATAACGTATAAACCACCAAAATATATTAATTTTTTCACTAACCTTCTCAGAATTCTTCAGATGACAGTCCTATAACATCATATTACACAATGCATATAGAGTTTGTTCGAAAATGTGCATATTTAGCGGCACAAATCGTGGTTATACAATGTGATTAGTGGCCAAAACTTCAAGCAATCTGTCCGGCGCCATCTTGGAGAGGCACCTATTCTAATCGAAAACTATTCATAAACTTGACAAAAAAATACAAGTTGGACAGCAAATGAAAGACAAATTAGTTCTTAATGCAATCGCTGTGTTACATTTTTAAAATTAACGTTACTTCAAGCATACAGCGTGCGCTAAAGCGAGACCGCACCGAAATTCATGGCGGAATTATTATTTGACATTTGTCAACATAAATACGAATTAACAACATAAAGATTGCTTACTTTTTGCCGAGCTTCCATCAGAATCTTGGGCAAGGTGTCCTTTCTCCAGAACAATCGTCTTTTGGTTGAAAGATGTCCTCTTCTCATGTGGAAAAAGCAGCTAACGATAGCCACCCACTGGAGAGGTGTCCAACTCGTGAAAGCGCATCACAAAGAAATCCAGGAAAATCGCAATAAACTGATATAAACTGCTATAAGTCGGTTTAAATTAACTACCTTATGATGTCTTTAACAACTATAACGAATAAAAACATGACCGGAGATACAGAACTGCTAAAACGAAAGCTTTGCAGGAGGCCATTGTGATGTCCCTGATGCGCCAGGCGCACCGTTGAAAAGAACGGTACTTCCGTTCCACGGTCTTATATAGGGCCCCAGATTGCGCAATCCACTCCATTCAAATTCTCCCCGCTTACTGACATCTAGAGGAAGGCGTATGCAGTGCATGTAGCCCGATGGCTTACATGGGGACTTATAAACTGACCTCAGAACAGGGACCTCGATTTCTGAAATCTCACTCCCTGACAGGAAATGTGCTGCAGAATGAGTTCTGTTTCACTCAGAGAAATAATTCAAACGGTTTTAGAAACTAGAGAGTGTTTTCTATCCAATAGTAATAATAATATGCATATTGTACGAGCAAGAATTGAGTACGAGGCAGTTTAATTTGGGAACTAATTTTTACAAAGTCGAAATGGCGCCCCCCTAGTGTCAAGAAGTTAACCAGGGCCTTACAACCTCTGGGAATTGGTCAAAGCTATAGTGATAGTTGAGTTCAACCATTACATGCTGACCAGACCGGACACGTCGCGTGCGCGAGCGTCGCAAAATACATTTAGAAATCTGTGTTATTCAATTATTGCACCAACGAGCGTCTGCGACGCCAAGGGCTAAAATAGAAGTTGTTCCTATTTCTGACGCAGATCGCGCTGAAAATCATCTCCTCATTGGTTTATAGAAGCAGGTACCCACGTGCCATCTCCTCATTGGTTATACCCACGTGGGTGATTGAAAGACGAACTTTGTTGCCGGTTGTCGTGGTAATACAATGAAAGTTTAGATGCGATCACCATATAAGTTCAAAGATGAAAACGCCTGGAAGGAGGAGAGATGACTAGAAACGATTCGGTTGGCCGTTTTATGTGTGGATTAATTGTCGGAGTAGAGGTCCTTGTGCATTTCAGGTAAAATAACAACTCAATGTTTATATCCCAGGACAAATTAGCTAGCAACAGCAAGCTAGCTAAATAGGACAAATTAACGTTAGCTAGCAAGTGCAAGCTAGCTAGCTAAATTGCCATACATGTTTAATGCTTTTCGACCTGTCCCCAAATTAATGTCATTGGTTCAGATTTAGTTTTGATATTTTAACTTGCGTGTCGTGATCGCGTTTGGTGTGGGGGGGCAAAATACATTTATGCACGATAGCGCACGATGGCGCACGCGCGCAGCCGGTTTGGGTTCCGTGTTAGGATAAAAATTCTCGTGACTACTTGGAGACTAGTCAGGATTGAGGGAAAGATGAACAGAGCAAGTACAAAGAGAGCCTTGATGAGAACCTGCTCCAGAGCACTCAGGACCTCAGACTGGGGAGACGGTTGAACTTCCAACAGGACAACGACCCTAAGCACACAGCCAAGACAACAAAAGGTCTGAATACTTACGTAAATGTGATATTTCAGTTGTTTATTTTAATAAATGTGCAAAAAGTTCTAAAACCCAGTTTTTACTTTGTCATTATGGGGTATTGTGTGTAGATTGATGGGAAAAAATAATTTAATCAATTTTAGAATAAGGCTGTAACTTAACAAAATGGAAAAAGTCAAGGGATCTGAATACTTTCCGAATGCAGTGTCTACACAGTACACACTAGATGACTGACAGGGGGCACGGTTTTGAAGCCCCCGTACCTCCATCTTGGCACTTCCCCATCATCGCAAAAAATATTTTGGAAGATATTAATAAATGCATTTATGTCGACATTTGTTATTGCCACGTTTATTATATTACAAACACCTGCATACTTTTAAATGATATTATGTGAGCTAAACTACAACAACAAAGTACTTAAATCTGCAATATGTAACTTTTTGGATGACCTGACCAAATTCACATACAGTGGTTCCTCCTATAAAAGTTGCGTCATACTTATGCACACCTTGCCTGCTGCCGCAGAATTCTGTGGCACATCATTTAATTCTCAGCCATTTTTCTGTTATTGCTAGTTTGACCATCAGAGAGCATCTTTGAGAATCATTTGACAGTATTCCGTAATGGCATTACCAGAGAATTTAAAACCTTTATTGTAATAACATAGTATATGGGATTGATTTTAAGAAATTTGATTAATTTGATTAATATTATAGTGTTTCTATTCAGAGAAAAATTATACCCTCAGGGTTTCCGTTAGGATGGAAAGGAAAATATGGCGATGGACAACATGATGGTTGGGAGTAGGCTACAGGATTGGAGGATTCTAAATTGTTTGTCTCCATTAGACAACTTTGTTCCAATATTTCTGTAAATCAGTGATATTTATTCCCATAGTAATTCGTTATGGATCCATAACTAAATCAACATCTGCATTTTGAAAGAGTCCCATGTCAACTACAGTATGTAGTTAATGTAGACTGCACAGATAAACAAATAAACACATTATGTTAATAAAATAATGATTAAAAAATACTCTTTCAAAATGGAGATGTTGATTTTAGTTATGGATCCATAACGAATGGAATGGAAAATATGGCGATGTACAACGTGAGGTCATTGGGAGTAGGCTTCTAAATTGTTTGCCTTCATTAGATACATAGCAAAATCAACATCTGCATTTTGAAAGAGTATTTTTTTATCATTATTTTATTAACGAAATGTGTTTATTTGTTTACTAGGCTACTGTGCAATCTACGATACATACTGTAGTTAACATGGGAAAGTGCCTAATTCCTTACATAAGGGAGAGCAGACCATATCTGTACTACAGAATGCGAAGCACACGGGAGACCGGGGTTCAAATCGCCATTGGGGAGAAGGAGTAGGCTGTCCTTGTAAATAGGAATTTGTTCTTAACTGATTCCACATGTGTTATTTAAAAATAAAAATATAAAATTATCGTAAAAATATAGAAAATCCTGGAATGAGTAGGTGTGTTTAAACTTTTGACTGGTACTTGCATAATTAATCTGATTAATATTCTGGTGTTTCTATTCCATGAAAAACAAAAAACCCTCTGGGTTTCTGCTAGGATGGAATGGAAAATATGGAGCTGTACAATGTGATGTCCGGCAGTACAGTACTGGGCTATTTAGCTAAAGAATCCCTGTGTCCTGCTTGTCTCAGAGCAGCACAAAACAGTGCTAAAATAGTTGTAGGCTTTTGCATCTAACTTCAATATGCTCTTTAAATAAATAAGACCTACACCATTTTTAACAGTATATCTACAAATATTTATTTTCAATAATGTGACTCTCCGCCAATAATTACATTTAGAGGATTGGAGGACTCTATATTAATATTTAAGGGGCATTTTACGTTAGGATCGCTGAGAATATCTAAGGGGCTTTTATATACAGTGGGGCAAAAAAGTATTTAGTCAGCCACCAATTGTGCAAGTTCTCCCACTTAAAAAGATGAGAGAGGCCTGTCATTTTCATCATAGGTACACTTCAACTATGACAGACAAAATGAGAAAAAAAAATCCAGAAAATCACATTGTAGGATTTGTAATTAATTTATTTGCAAATTATGGTGGAAAATAAGTATTTGGTCACCTACAAACAAGCAAGATTTCTGGCTCTCACAGACCTGGAACTTCTTCTTTAAGAGGCTCCTCTGTCCTCCACTCGTTACCTGTATTAATGGCACCTGTTTGAACTTGTTATCAGTATAAAAGACACCTGTCCACAACTTCAAACAGTCACACTCCAAACTCCACTATGGCCAAGACCAAAGAGCTGTCAAAGGACACCAGAAACAAAATTGTAGACCTGCACCAGGCTGGGAAGACTGAATCTGCAATAGGTAAGCAGCTTGGTTTGAAGAAATCAACTGTGGGAGCAATTATTAGGAAATGGAAGACATACAAGACCACTGATAATCTCCCTCGATCTGGGGCTCCATGGAAGATCTCACCCCGTGGGGTCAAAATGATCACAAGAACGGTGAGCAAAAATCCCAGAACCACTCGGGGGGACCTAGTGAATGACCTGCAGAGAGCTGGGACCAAAGTAACAAAGCCTACCATCAGTAACACACTACGCCGCCAGGGACTCAAATCCTGCAGTGCCAGACGTGTCCCCCTGCTTAAGCCAGTACATGTCCAGGCCCGTCTGAAGTTTGATAGAGAGCATTTGGATGATCCAGAAGAAGATTGGGAGAATGTCATATGGTCAGATGAAACCAAAATAGAACTTTTAGGTAAAAACTCAACTCGTCGTGTTTGGAGGACAAAGAATGCTGAGTTGCATCCAAAGAACACCATACCTACTGTGAAGCATGGGGGTGGAAACATCATGCTTTGGGGCTGTTTTTCTGCAAAGGGACCAGGACGACTGATCCGTGTAAAGGAAAGAATGAATGGGGTCATGTATCGTGAGATTTTGAGTGAAAACCTCCTTCCATCAGCAAGGGCATTGAAGATGAAACGTGGCTGGGTCTTTCAGCATGACAATGATCCCAAACACACCGCCCGGGCAACGAAGGAGTGGCTTCGTAAGAAGCATTTCAAGGTCCTGGAGTGGCCTAGCCAGTCTCCAGATCTCAACCCCATAGAAAATCTTTGGAGGGAGTTGAAAGTCCGTGTTGCCCAGCAACAGCCCCAAAACATCACTGCTCTAGAGGAGATCTGCATGGAGGAATGGGCCAAAATACCAGCAACAGTGTGTGAAAACCTTGTGAAGACTTACAGAAAACGTTTGACCTCTGTCATTGCCAACAAAGGGTATATAACAAAGTATTGAGATAAACTTTTGTTATTGACCAAATACTTATTTTCCACCATAATTTGCAAATAAATTCATTACAAAATCCTACAATGTGATTTTCTGGATTTTTTTTCTCATTTTGTCTGTCATAGTTGAAGTGTACCTATGATGAAAATTACAGGCCTCTCTCATCTTTTTAAGTGGGAGAACTTGCACAATTGGTGGCTGACTAAATACTTTTTTGCCCCACTGTAATTCTAAATGAATTAATAATAATAATCGCTTTGTTTAAAAAGTAATGATATTTTGGAGATTTCGTTTTCATTTAACCTAGAGTGAGCGAGGAAAAGGGCAATTCTTGAACATGGGGTGAGACATACACACTCATTTGTAAATAAAGACATCAAAACCTAACTTGATTGTTTAGCAGACATCACTTGCTTATATTCAGTCAACACATATCTTAAGAATATCATGGAATATTTGAACATTTTCGTTTTTCCATGGTTGTCTCAGAGCAGCGCCAAACGGTGCTGAAATAGATGTCCACAGCGGGAAGGCTATGTATTCTATGTCCACTCATTGTATCTCTTTTCGGTTACACATCCTTGGAATAACAGAACAGCATAACGGTCCGGGCGGCCCTTGCTGTGCCTGGTGAGCAGTTGGTCAAGGTCTGTTGTCAGAAGAGGAATGGAAATGTCAGAGTGAACCGAAAACCTGACGAACCCGCCACGTACTGTACTGTATGTTGACTCTGCCTGTTGGAGGTGGAGTTCCAGAGCTCACAGGTGTGCCTGGCATGGATTGTGACTCCATCTCGTTCCATTTCAACGCGTGAGTGAGTCAATGACTGTTCAAGCCATTGACTCACTGATAAATAAAGATGATGAGTGATAGGCAAAGGCAATCTGTACTCTGCAGGCATCACGGCTCAGTAAGAAGGGTTTTATATATATATATATATATATATATATATAATATTAAAATCATTCTCAGAACATTAACCATGTGTGTTCGCTTGTTTTGTACTGTTCTGTAGTTTCGACCCAATGATTCGTCTGACAAACAAAGAACTTTGTGTCCTGCAGGCCCAGTCATGGATCAAAGCTGGCGAGACATTTGATAACTTCATCTTCACAGAATAATCAACCGTGGCCCTTGAGCAATTTGCTCAAAATTGCTACAGAACAAAAGGAAGAAGATTAACGAAAGCATAAATATGTTGATGAAGAAATGCTGCTTTGAGTTAGAAATGTAACACTTTAAAGTACTTAAGCATCAAATACATTGCAAGTTGAGAGATTTTCACAACAGTAGCCGGTCTATAAAAAGTCTGTTGTCCTGCTAATAGGAATCACTTGCATGATGGGCTACATTCTATATTGTAACCACAATGTCATACATAATTTGTATCTATCTACCTTTCCAATTACTTTTAGAGTTTGGAATTTACAAATGTGCGCTTTCTTTTTAGTTACATTGTTTTAGTTTGAACGTGCAGACTTTTTTTATTTAAATGATTGTTTTACGTAGGATGCTACATTTTTTACCAGTTGCAATTGTAAGCAGCCTAATAAAAAAAATCCTACTTCTATTAGGCTGTTAAGCCTCATAGTCTACCTCAGCCAGTTAAGTTATTTTATATAGGTCTAGGCTCAGAAGAAATAGACTCCAATTAAGCCCTCTTGTTGTTTGTAAAGTCAAATTCAAAAGGCACTCGCACATCTGAGCTATCTTTTTTGCAGGTGTATGGCAACAGCCGGATAAGATGAGGAAAAGGAAAAAGGAAACCGCACACTGCTCTTGATCATATCACTGATCTTTAATAAGCTTATGTATCGGCCTCACGGCCTTCGTCAGAGCTTTTGTGAGTTTTTTTAATTAACACCCTTATGTAGACCTAGCCCCACCCACATCCGTTCCACGCATGGAAAGGGGTTGGAGGCAAAGGAAAAACAAATAATTGCTACCAAATATAACAATATGCATTTCATAAATATTCAAATAAAGTGTGTGCATAAAACGTATTAAACACGTCTGTAAAACCACAATAAGTACATCGACCTACCAAGCAAGTTTTCATAAATCATTGGGTACATCGTACGAAAAACGTCAGAGTAATCTGAAATAGGGGCATAATTCATGTTCAAATTTACAACATAACATACATAGGCATTTCATCATTAAGACCTTTAGGAAATAATGCCTGGAGGGTGAAAATCCTAAAACATTCTGGCTGATGTTGATTTTGTGGCTGGCAGTTGGCACGGACCAATGTATCACATATATATAACATGCCAGTGTTTCTTGACCGCATCTCCCACTTTTCGCGAGTTCAAAGTATATGTAGTTGTGAACATTACAGAGTGTTCTTCAGCATTAAGCAGGTCTTTTTTGTAGCAGTTCATCTCGTGTTTCCCCAATGCCAAATTAAGAGCTTCATCCACACATTGTGGAGAATAGCTTCTTCTTAGAAACCTATTGCGCATCTCCGCTGCTTTTTCTCGATAGTCCTGAAAATGATTTGTTGCAAGTTGGGGAGGAGGGGGGGGGGGGTGGGTTTCATACCTAGCTCAAGTTGGGGAGAGGGGGGTTCACACCTAGCTCGGCTATTAGACAATTTTTTAGTAAAGGTTGAATAGTTTATTGTTCAGCTAATAGTCTATTGTTCAGCTAATAGCCCATCCTGCTACGCTTGTGAAAAACTAATAATAATACTTTTCCCCCTTTCCACATGTTAAATTGATAAAGTGTTTTTAGTCACAATCGGCCCCAAACCCAATTAATACATTTGGGCACAGTCGATAGCGTGCTGGACTTCGGGCTAGAATGTTGAGGACTCGAAACCTGCTCCCTGCTTGCTATAATGAATGAGTTTGATACACCTGGTATTGGATATGGCTGAAAAAAACTTGCTAAATAGCGATTTTCGTAAATTAACTTTGACAAAAAAATATGCATAATCGTTTGTCTCTACATTAACTAACATATTCCTCTCAATTGTACATTTTTTGCTTGCCTCGTTATGATGTTATAACTACATACATTTGCTTACCCGTAATGTTTTGTCAGCCATCTTTGCTGAAGTCACCAAGGACGGGTGGCCCGCATCAAATTCGTCATTGGAACCACTCGATATGATTGGTCATATAAAAACCTTGGGACCCAAATGCATAATGAGTGCTCTAACTCCCCCTTGTGGTGGTCTGGAGCAATGAAGCGGTGACGCTGGGTACCTCTAAGTCCCGCGGTGTAAGCTCGCAAGTTTTAAAGGAGGAACCACTGTAGAAATGGGAGTTATAGAGCTGGCATCTGATGGAAAGCAATTCTAAGAAGTGGTAGATCTTTTCTATGTACACTATTTCCATGCTTCCTGTTAAGTTTCGTTTCTGCTTTTAATTTTGGTTTTGTACACCAGCTTCAAACAGCTGAAAATAAAATAATGTTGGTTATTGAAAATATATTTCTATGTTTTAAACTGAAATTAAGTGAACTATTAGAATTTTAGCAACCAGGAAATGGCGGAGAGATTTCTGCAAAAATACATTAAAACATTTTCATTAAAATAAAAATGTTTGAAAGTACTAACGGTAAGTACAACACTTAGGTTGGAGTCATTAAAACTCGTTTTTCAGCCACTCCACAAATTTCTTCTTAACAAACTATAGTTTTGACAAGTCGGTTAGGACATCTACTTTGTGCATGACACAAGTCATTTTTCCAACAATTGTTTACAGACAGATTTATTCACTTATAATTCACTGTATCACAATTCCAGTGGGTCAGAAGTTTACATACACCAAGTTGACTGTGCCTTTAAACAGCTTGGAAAATTCAAAAAAATCATGTTATGGCTTTAGAAGCTTCTGAAAGGCTAATTGACATCATTTGAGTCAATTGGAGGTGTACCTGTGGATGTATTTCAAGGCCTACCTTCAAACTCAGTGCCTCTTTGCTTGACATCATGGGAAAATCAAAAGAAATCAGCCAAGACCTCAGACAAAAAATTGTAGACCTGGTTCATCCTTGGGAGCAATTTTCAAATGCCTGAAGGTACCACGTTCATCTGTACAAACAATAGTACACAAGTATAAACACCATGGGACCATGCAGCCGTCATACCGCTCAGGAAGGAGACGCGTTCTGTCTCCTAGAGATGAACGTACTTTGGTGTGAAAAGTGCAAATCAATCCCAGAACAACAGCAAAGGACCTTGTCAAGATGCTGGAGGAAACAGGTACAAAAGTATCTATATCCACAGTAAAACGAGTCCTATATCGACATTTGAAAGGCCGCTCAGCAAGGAAGAAGCCACTGCTCCAAAACCTCCATAAAAAAGCCAGACTACGGTTTGCAACTGCACATGGGCACAAAGAATGTACTTTTTGGAGAAATGTCCTCTGGTCTGAGGAAACAAAAATATAACTGTTTGGCCATAATGACCATCATTATGTTTGGAGAGAAAAGGTGCAGGCTTGCAAGCCGAAGAACACCATCCCAACCGTGAATCACGGGGGTGGCAGCATCATGTTGTGGGGGTGCTATGCTGCAGGAGGGACTGGTGCACTTCACAAAATAGATGACATCATGAGGAAAGAAAAATTATGTGGATATATTGAAGCAACATCTCAAGACATCAGTCAGGAAGTTGAAGCTTGGTCGCAAATGGGTCTTCTAAATGGACAATGACCCCAAGCATACTTTCAAAGTTGTGGCAAAATGGCTTAAGGACAACGAAGTCAAGGTATTGGAGTGGCCATCACAAAGCCCTGACCTCAATCCCATAGAAAATTTGTGGGCAGAACTGAAAAAGCATGTGCGAGCAAGGAGGCCTTACAAACCTGACTCAGTTACACCAGCTCTGTCAGGAGGAATGGGCCAAAATTCACCCAACTTATTGTGGAAAGCTTGTGGAAGGCTACCCAAAACGTTTGGCCCAAGTTAAACAATTTAAAGGTAATGCTACCAAATACTAATTGAGTGTATGTAAACTTCTGACACAGTGGGAATGTGATGAAAGAAATAAAAGCTGAAAGAAATCATTTTCTCTGCTATTATTCTGACATTTCACATTCTTAAAGTAAAGTGGTGATCCTAACTGACCTAAGACAGGGAATTTTTACTTGGATTAAATGTCAGGAATTGTGAAAAATGAGATGAGACAAGGATATCCCTACTGGCCAAACCCTCCCTATCCCGGACGACGCTAGGCCAATTGTGCGTCGCCCCACGGACCTCCCGGTCGCGGCCGGCTGCGACAGAGCCTGGGCGCGAACCCAGAGACTCTGGTGGCGCAGCTAGCGCTGCGATGCAGTGCCCTAGAACACTGCACCACCCGGGAGGCCATGCCTGCCAACTTGAATTGCTTCCAACTGGGTATCACGGTTGTGTCGCCAGCGGTAGCTAAGGCCAATATTTTCTCTCACATGATTTTATTTGAAGTAAGATAGCAGTCGACACAAGAAATAACTAATATTGATTACCATCAAGATCTTGATACACACAGTACATACAGTCTACTACTCAATGGGGAGGGCATGAAAGACAACAACACTGGGACACAGTGCCCTTTGCTCCCGCTTCACAAGCACTACTGGCCGGCAACAGCATGAGAAGTAACTACCTAGTAGCCAACGCATACAACACATGAAGAAACACTCATTGTCAACACTTTTAATTAAAAACAAACAATCATCAGTTTTATAACGGAAAATGTACAATTAGTTGTGTAAAACTAACAGTGAAATACCCCTCAGACTCATCCTCTGGCTTAAAAACTGATGTCCAAACTCTGGCGTTATGGTAGCTCAATGTACAGTAGTTGCCTGGTAAGAAACGGAAGTGAAACAACACCACTCAATCAAAACAAAATACTCTCACCTATAGCAGAGAGCTGTTGACACACCCACTCCGTTCCACACGCCCACTACTTTCCTTTTGACACACCCACTCGCCCACACTCGCCATATTGGGATGCAGTAACCCCATTGTCTCTCATTGGCCCATATATAGCATCAGCAATCCAGGGTTTATATACATAATTGGTTCAGGTCTGTATTATGTACTCAATGTGTACCGTCTGTGTATTATTGAGTCTCTGTATCATGTGTGTGTAATTGAGTAGTACTGTAAGTATGTGCGTAATAGTGTTATCATGGGTTACTATGTCTCTGTACCCTGTTTGTGTAATGTCTGTGATGGAGGCTGGAACTGAATACGTCTGAGACTGAAAAGGTTATTTTGACTTCCAGAAACACCAGTCATCACATCAAAGAGCAGGAGTCTGACGGGAGAGACGAGGGACACAATATGGCAGAGAGAAAGAGCTGGTGAGAGTTTGTGCGTGTGTCTACGTGAGTGTATGTACGCACGTGGTGTGTATTCACTTCATACTCTTTTTGATAGTACACTACATGATCAAAAGTATGTGGACACCTTACAGTTGGCACTATGCATTGGGGCAGGTAGCGTTCTCCTGGCATCCGCCAAACCCAGATTTGTCCGTAGGACTGCCAGTTGGCAAAGCATGATTCATCACTCCAGAGAACGCGTTTCCACTGCTCCAGAGTACAAAGGCGGCGAGATTGACACCCCTCCAGCCGACACTTGGCATTGCACATGGTGATCTTAGGCTTGTGTGCTGCTGCTCGGCCATGGAATCCTATTTCATAAAACTCCTGCTTGCGGAGGCAGTTTGGAACTCTGTTGTGAGTGTTGCAACCGAGGACAGGCGATTTTATACGCTCTATGCGCTTCAGCACTCGGTAGTCCCGTTTTGTGAGCGTGTGTGGCCTACCACTTTACGGTTGAGCCATTGTTGCTCCTTGACGTTTCCACTTCCCAATAATAGCACTTACAGTTGACCGGGGCAGCTGTAGCAGGGCAGAAATTTGACGAACTGACTTGTTGAAAGGGTGATATCCTATGACGTTGAAAGTCACTGCGCTATTCAATAAGTCCATTCTACTGCAAATGGTTGTCTATGGAGATTGCATGGCTGTGTGCTCAATGTTATACACCTGTCAGCAACAGGTGTGGCTGAAATAGACAAACACACTCATTTGAATGGGTGTCCACATACTTTTGTATATATAGTGTATTTCTACCTCCCAGTCCCCTGTTCTCTGAGGGATGCTGTATTGTAGATTATCAGTTATTATCAGTTGGCCAGTTAATGAGAATGTCATGTGTGACCTCAGGTAATTACAGTCCTCTAGTGGAATAACCCCCTGGGACATGTGTCGTGTGTGTGTGTGTGTGTGTGTGTGTGTGTGTGTGTGTGTGTGTGTGTGTGTGTGTGTGTGTGTGTGTGTGTGTGTGTGTGTGTGTGTGTGTGTGTGTGTGTGTGTGTGTGTGTGTGTGTGTGTGTGTGTGTGTGTGGACACATTTAGATATTCCACTCCACTGCTCCTGACAAAACAGTTTTGATTTATTAATTGGATTTAGTATTAGGTTATCCTCACAACCTGAGCGATATTGACAGACAGGCACAAACGCGCACACACACACCAGGGTTTCTGTTAGCCAGTAACTGCCGGCAAAGAAATATAAATAAAATTGCCGCCAGTTCCCATTGCGAAAATTAATTTTAGCCTACTCTTTGATTTAAATATCAGTCGATAGCTGCTGCTACAACTCATCAAACAGCTTGTTTGTTGCTGCTGGAGTGAAACGTGCTTTCATAAGCCCAATCATTGCACAACAATTCTAAATGAAATTGCGTAAAAAACGTTTTGATGGCCAAAACGTAAAAAAAGCTTGCTTCCCATTCACCATTCAAGTGCATAGGCAACGGTAGGCAGGCTTCAGTGCGTCACACACCATTTTGCAATGAGCTGGAGGCAGTATGCATTAGAGGTCGACCGATTATGATTTTTTCAACGCCGATACCGATACCGATTATTGGAGGACCAAAAAAAAACGATACCGATTAATCGGCCGATTTTTTAAATGTATTTGTAATAATGACAATTACAACAATACTGAATGAACACATATTTTAACTTAATATAATACATCAATAAAAATCAATTTAGCCTCAAATAAATAATGAAACATGTTCAATTTGGTTTAAATAATGCAAAAACTAAGTGTTGGAGAAGAAAGTAAAAGTGCAATATGTGCCATGTAAAAAGCTAACGTTTAAGTTCCTTGCTTAGAACATGAGAACATATGAAAGATGGTGGTTCCTTTTAACATGAGTCTTCAATATTCCCAGGTAAGAAGTTTTAAGTTGTAGTTAATATAGTATTTATAGGACTATTTCTCTCTATACCATTTGTATTTCATATACCTTTGACTATTGGATGTTCTTATAGGCACTTTAGTATTGCCAGTGTAACAGTATAGCTTCCGTCCCTCTCCTCGCCCCTACCTGGGCTCGAACCAGGAACACATCGACAACAGCCACCCTCAAAGCAGCGTTACCCATGCAGAGCAAGGGGAACAACCACTCCAAGTCTCAGAGCGAGTGACGTTTGAAACGCTATTAACGCGCACCCAGCTAACTAGCTAGCCATTACACATCGGTGACACCAGCCTAATCTCGAGAGTGAATAGGCTTGAAGTCATAAACAGCGCAATGCTTGAAGCACAGTGAAGAGCTGCTGGCAAAACGCACGAAAGTGCTGTTTGAATGAATGCTTACGAGCCTGCTGCTGCCTACCATCGCTCAGTCAGACTGCTCTATCAAATATCAAATCATAGAGTTAATTATAACATAATAACACACAGAAATACGAGCCTGTGGTCATTAATATGGTTGAATCCGGAACCTATCATTTCGAAAACAAAACGTTTATTATTATCGCATATACCCTGACTCTGCGTGCAATGAACGCAAGAGAAGTGACACAATTTCACCTGGTTAATATTGCCTGCTAACCTGGATTTCTTTTAGCTAAATATGCAAGTTTAAAAATATATACTTCTGTGTATTGATTTTAAGAAAGGCATTGATGTTTATGGTTAGGTACACATTGGAGCAACGACAGTCCTTTTTCCGCGAATGGCAACCGCATCGATTATATGCAACGCAGGACACGCTAGATAAACTAGTAATATCATCAACCATGTGTAGTTAACTAGTGATTATGATTGATTGATTGATTGTTTTTTATAAGTTTAATGCTAGCTAGCAACTTACCTTGGCTTCTTACTGCATTCGCGTAACAGGCAGGCTCCTCGTGAGGCAGGTGGTTAGAGCGTTGGACTAGTTAACTGTAAGGTTGCAAGATTGAATCCCCGAGCTGACAAGGTAAAAATCTGTCGTTCTGCCCCTGAACAAGGCAGTTAACCCACCGTTCCTAGGCCGTCATTGAAAATAAGAATGTGTTCTTAACTGACTTGCCAAGTTAAATAAAGGTGTAAAAAATAATAATAATAATAATTTGTGACTGTTTAAAAAAAATAAGTAAATGTGGACAGTTATTCCAACATCTTCAAAGTGTACATTGGAATTCAGTAAGAAGGATGCACATCGCTGCATCCTCAACTTGCATGTTCTGTTAAGATGAATTACCATCATCTAAATGGGATTTCTGTCATTCTGAGCACAGTGGTGGACGCCTGAATCAGGTTACACACCCAATGCATTAGTCTGGTAAATGTCTCAAATGTCTAGTAAATTAGAAGGCTGGCGGTCAAATGTCCCACGCCAAATGTCCTGACACACACACACACACACACACACACACACGCATACTCACACACACACACACACTAGGTTAAGTCAATTGTTTAAAAGACCCAGCATTGGAGTTCCCCAGAGATAGACACTTGAAGAATCAGTCAGAGTGAAGTGATCTATTCAGGGAAAACAGAAGAGACAGAAACTGTGTAGAGAGATGGACGGTAGAGAGACAGAGACAATGACTGTGTAGAGAGATGGACGGTAGAGACAGTGACTGTGTAGAGAGATGGACGGTAGACAGAGACAATGTAGAGAGATGGACGGTAAAGAGACAGAGACTGTGACTGTGTAGAGAGATGGACGGTAAAGAGACAGAGACAGTGACTGTGTAGAGAGATGGACGGTAGAGACAGTGACTGTGTAGAGAGATGGACGGTAGAGACAGTGACTGTGTAGAGAGATGGACGGTAGAGAGACAGAGACAGTGAGACTGTGTAGAGATATGGACGGTAGAGACAGTGACTGTGTAGAGAGATGGACGGTAGAGACAGTGATTGTGTAGAGAGATGGACGGTAGAGAGACAGAGACAGTGACTGTGTAGAGAGATGGACGGTAGACAGAGACAGTGACTGTGTAGAGAGATGGACGGTAGACAGAGACAGTGACTGTGTAGAGAGATGGACGGTAGACAGAGTCAGTGACTGTGTAGAGAGATGGACGGTAGACAGAGACAGTTACTGTGTAGAGAGATGGACGGTAGACAGAGACAATGACTGTGTAGAGAGATGGACGGTAGACAGAGACAATGACTGTGTAGAGAGATGGACGGTAGACAGAGACAATGACTGTGTAGAGAGATGGACGGTAGACAGAGACAGTGACTGTGTAGAGAGATGGACGGTAGAGAGACAGAGACAGTGAATGTGTAGAGAGATGGACGGTAGAGAGACAGAGAAAGTGACTGTGTAGAGAGATGGACGGTAGAGAGACAGAGACAATGACTGTGTAGAGAGATGGACGGAAGACAGAGACAGTGAATGTGTAGAGAGATGGACGTTAGAGAGACAGAGACAGTGACTGTGTAGAGAGATGGACGGTAGAGAGACAGAGAAGGTGTAGAGATGGACGGTAGAGACAGTGACTGTGTAGAGATGGACGGTAGAGAGACAGAGACTGTGTAGAGATAGACGGTAGAGACAGTGACTGTGTAGAGATGGACGGTAGAGACAGTGACTGTGTAGAGAGATGGACGGTAGAGAGACAGAGACTGTGTAGAGATGGACGGTAGAGACAGTGACTGTGTAGAGATGGACGGTAGAGACAGTGACTGTGTAGAGAGATGGACGGTAGAGAGACAGAGACTGTGTAGAGATGGACGGTAGAGACAGTGACTGTGTAGAGATGGACGGTAGAGACAGTGACTGTGTAGAGAGATGGACGGTAGAGAGACAGAGACTGTGTAGAGATGGACGGTAGAGACAGTGACTGTGTAGAGAGATGGACGGTAGAGAGACAGAGACTGTGTAGAGATAGACGGTAGAGACAGTGACTGTGTAGAGATGGACGGTAGAGACAGTGACTGTGTAGAGAGATGGACGGTAGAGAGACAGAGACTGTGTAGAGATGGACGGTAGAGACAGTGACTGTGTAGAGAAATGGACGTAGAGAGACAGAAACCGTGTAGAGATGGACGGTAGAGAGACAGAGACTGTGTAGAGATGGATGGAAGAGAGACAGAGGAAGTTTGTGTATGAGGCACACACACACATACACAACACACACAAAAAGAGAGAGACATAGAGAGAGTGAAAGAGATGGTAAAAAGAGAGAACTGTCCAGGGGGAGAAGCGCGGTTATGTGTTTGAACTGAGTGACTGTTTCTGAGAGAGAGATCGATCCTGCTTCCTGGTAGTCACAACCCAGAGACAGACAGGGCATACCATAAAACAACACACCCACACACTCCCATAGCTACACAATACAAACAGGTCTAAAAACACAGCCTACAGAGACACAACCACTTTTGACACAGACATGGAAACCATTCAGCCTAGCCTACACATAACATGTCTTTAACATGTGCACACAGACAGACATACATACATACATACATACATACATACATACATACATGTCAACACACACACACAGACACACACACACACAATGAGCTGTACTCCAGAGGCTATTCCTGCTCTCTAACTGCACTTAGCTCTAATATAAAGACCTTGGCTTCTCATTACATGTATCTGATCTCTCCCTTTCTCTCTCTGACTATCTCTGTCAGCTCCCTTTCACTCTCTCTCTCTGACTATCTCTCTCAGCTCCCTTTCACTCTCTCTCTCTTTCTCTCTCTGACTATCTCTCTCAGCTCCCTTTCACTCTCTCTCTCTTTCTCTCTCTGACTATCTCTCTCAGCTCCCTTTCGCTCTCTCTGACTATCTCTCTCAGCTCCCTTTCACTCTCTCTCTCTTTCTCTCTCTGACTATCTCTCTCAGCTCCCTTTCACTCTCTCTCTCTTTCTCAGCTCCCTTTCTCTCTCTGACTATCTCTCTCAGCTCCCTTTCACTCTCTCTCTCTTTCTCTCCCTGACTATCTCTCTCAGCTCCCGTTCACTCTCTCTCTGACTATCTCTCTCAGGTCTCATTCTCTCTCTCTCTCTTTCTCTCTCTGACTATCTCTCTCAGCTCCCTTTCACTCTCTTTCTCTCTGACTATCTCTCTCAGCTCCCTTTCACTCTCTCTGACTATCTCTCTCAGCTCCCTTTCACTGTCTCGCTTTCTCTCTCTGACTATCTCTCTCAGCTCCCTTTCACTGTCTCGCTTTCTCTCTCTGACTATCTCTCTCAGCTCCCTTTCACTGTCTCGCTTTCTCTCTCTGACTATCTCTCTCAGCTCCCTTTCACTCTCTCTCTCTCTCTCTGAGCTCCCTTTCACTCTCTCTATGCTCCCTCTCTCTCACCACTGTCACAATCCTTCTGCTCTCTCTCTCGCTCTTCATCTCTCTACCTCTCTCGCTGTTTCTCTCTCTCCATCTCGCTCTCTCTGACCAATGAAAGCACTTTATCTGCCTCCACAGTATTGTCTTCTACTCTGACTCAGAATGAGTGTCTATGTAGGCCTACATCTTTCTGCATGGTTGGGTAAATGTGCTAATTTCCCTATGCAGCTCAAACTGCGTGCAAATCAGGGTTAATGTTATCCCTCCCCTATCCCTCCCTAGCTTCCTCCCTCCCTCCATCCCTCCCGCTCCTCATCTTCCTGGATGGCATGTCTAAACTACATAATGTATAAGCGGTGACAGTCTAGCACTGCCTTGGAGCTTTCCCATTGACTTAATGCCAGCTGTAATTGCTCGATTGAGCAATTACAGCTGTCCGGCCTGTCCTGCAGGCCCTGATGAGACACCCCTACATTAGCCCTCCAGATTCCATTTGCTACAACATCAGAGGAGACACGGGTTAGTGATATCCTTTAGCTTAGTACTGTCTAGTAGGTTTTGCTGATTCACTACAGAACGGAAAATGATATTTAGCATTAGCCTTTAACTTAGTGATGGCTACTAAAGCCTTCACATTCACTTTAACAGACCAGAGCAGAGGAGGCTTAGCATTAGCCTTTAGCTTAGCGATGGCTACTAGAGCCTGCCCAGTCACTATGACAGTAGGGTTAGCATTTGCCTTTAGATTAGTGATGGCTACTAGAGCCTGCTGCTTAATCACCACTGCAGGCTACTAATAGCCAGTCTAAAATCTGACCCTTCTCCACATAGATCAGAAAGGATAGAATGGGTGGAGGCAATAATATGAATATACTGTACTTCCAGCCCTTATCTAATCCTTTTATCCTTTCTCTCCCCTCCCTCGCTCAATCTTCATTCCTTAGCCTCTCCCCTTCTCCCCCTACCTCCTCCCCATCTCATCACCTCTCTCTGCTTCCCTCTCACTCTCTCCCTAACCCCCTTCCACGCCCGCCCCATTGCATCCTCTCCTTCCCCTCTCTCTCCTCCCTCTGTTGCATCCATCCATCCCTTACAGGTGGTATTCTTGTCTCAGGGGAGCTGCAGAGATTCTAGCTCTCTCCCTCTCTCTCCCCTTTTCTCTCGCCCACCCACAAAAAATAGCACCATGCAGGCATGCAGCAGGCACCTGCACATTAACATAGGGTGGTGTACAGGCTACAATGCTACAAAGGAGCTGCTGTGCTGTGTGTGAAAAAACAATGATTATAGCATGTCTGTGCGTGTGTGTGCACACGCGTGCAATAGTTTTTCAGCGGTTGTGTATGCACAATGCTCATCCATTATCCAGTAAATATATATTTTTTACAAGCCGATAAATAAAATTGGTGCAGGCCAATTGTCCCAAAAAATTACAAATCCCATTGCGAAATAATGCATTTTTGCCTACTCATTGCCTGAAATACCAGTCGATGTAGCGCGAGAGTTGTTGCTACAGCTCTTCAAACAGCTGTTTGTTGCTGCTGGAGTGAAACGTGGTTTTATAAGCCCAATCATTGCACAACAATTCTAAATGCAATCGTGTGTTAAAAACAATGGCAACGATTGAAAAGAGCTACTACTTTTATTTCTCAACTAATTGAAGCGAGCTTCCCATTCGCCATTCAAGTGCATATGCAACTAGGCAGGCTTCATTCAGCGTGTCACTCACCACTGCAGTAAGAATTTAGAAAACATATACTTAATAGTTTGAAACCTGAACGTTTTACTACATATTATGAGGCATGTCTTACTTTGCTTCAAAGTAGCCTAGCCAAAATCCAACCAAACGTCCAGCCAATTATTTTATAAAGACTTCCATATGCCATTGAAACCAGTAGCCTATTTCTCTCCTGCTCTATTGGTTTTCAAATCAACTTTCTTCATTACCCAGTAGCCAAAGGCACAATCCTAGTCGTATTAGCAACCCATGCTAGTTGTAGCATCTTTAAATCTCCCCTCTTTCTAAATTTCGAATGCATATTTTCATCTGTCTCATGAACCGGTCGCATGTGCGGTGCGCTTTTGACAACGAAGATTTCCCGCTACTTGCATTATGGAAGGAACATTTGCGTGTAGCTTACTGCCTTGTGCGCATTGCTGCACTTATAATGAACAGAAATAATAGTTGATCAACATTTTAAGCTAAACATTCTGATCTACAGTCGTGGTAAAAAGTTTTGAGAATGACACAAATATTAATTTTCACAAAGTCTGCTGCCTCAGTTTGTATGATGGCCATTTGCATATACTCCAGAATGTTATGAAGAGTGATCAGATGAATTGCAATTAACTGCAAAATCCCTCTTTGCCATGCAAATGAACTGAATCAAAAAAACATTTCCACTGCATTTCAGCCCTGCCACAAAAAGACCAGCTGACATGTCAGTGATTCTCTCATTAACACAGGTGTGAGTGTTGACAAGGACAAGGCTGGAGATCACTCTGTCATGCTGATTGAGTTTGAATAACAGACTGGAAGCTTCAAAAGGATGGTGGTACTTTGAATCATTGTTCTTCCTCAGTCAACCATGGTTACTTGCAAGGAAACACGTGCCGTCCTCATTGCTTTGCACAAAAAGGGCTTCACAGGCAAGGATATTGCTGCCAGTAAGATTGCACCTAAATCAACCATTTATCGGATCATCAAGAACTTCAAGGAGAGCGGTTCAATTGTTGTGATGAAGGCTTCAGGGAGCCCAAGAAAGTCCAGCAAGCGCCAGGACCGTCTCCTAAATTTGATTCAGCTGTGGGATCGGGGCACCACCAGTACAGAGCTTGCTCAGGAATGGCAGCAGGCAGGTGTGAGTGCATCTGCACGCACAGTGAGGCGAAGACTTTTGGAGGATGGCCTGGTGTCAAGAAGGGCAGCAAAGAAGCCACTTCTCTCCAGGAAAAACATCAGGGACAGACTGATATTCTGCAAAAGGTACAGGGATTGGACTGCTGAGGACTGGGGTAAATACATTTTCTCTGATGAATCCCCTTTCCAATTGTTTGGGGCATCCGGAAAAAAGCTTGTCCGGAGAAGACAAGGTGAGCGTTACCATCAGTCCTGTGTCATGCCAACAGTAAAGCATCCTGAGGCCATTCATGTGTGGGGTTGCTTCTTAGCCAAGGGAGTGGGCTCACTCACAATTTGGCCTAAGAACACAGCCATGAATAAAGAATGGTACCAACACATCCTCCGAGAGCAACTTCTCCCAACCATCCAGGAACAGTTTGGTGACGAACAATGCCTTTTCCAGCATGATGGAGCACCTTGCCATAAGGCAAAAGTGATAACTAGGTGGCTCGGGGAACAAAACATCGATATTTTTGGTCCATGGCCAGGAAACTCCCCAGACCTTAATCCCAGTGAGAACTTGTGGTCAATCCTCAAGAGGCGGGTGAACAAACAAAACCCCACAAATTCTGACAAACTCCAAGCATTGATTATGCAAGAATGGGCTGCCATCAGTCAGGATGTGGCCCAGAAGTTAATTGACAGCATGCCAGAGCGGATTGCAGAGGTCTTGAAAAAGAAGGGTCAACACTGCAAATATTGACTCTTTGCATCAACTACATGTAATTGTGAATAAAAGCATATGACAATTATGAAATGCTTGTAATTATACTTCAGTATTCCATAGTAACATCTGAAAAAAATATCTGAAGACACTGAAGCAGCAAACTTTGTGGAAATTAATATTTGTGTCATTCTCAAAACTTTTGGCCACGACTCTATATAGGCCAGGGGTTCTTAAGCTTTTTCAGCCTGGGACGCAAATGACAAATTCTGTGTTTTCCTAGGACCCAAGCTTATGAAAGCATGTAAATATTGGCACATTTCATTGCCCCTATGCCTAAAACAAACGCAATACAGACAAACAACAACGAAATGAAATACCTTTATAAATAGCTATTCATGTTTATTGTTCCCCATTAAAAACACATCTGTCTAGGTTGGAACTGTTACTGTTAAAATACAATAAATAATTTTCATTCTGAACTGGAAAAAACTGATTGATCACATCACACAAATGTATAACAGAACACACACAGGCTCAGTAACAGTTCAGAATAAAAACTTTTACTTGTATTGTAACAGCAACAGTTCCAACCTCGACTTGTTTTTAACTATTTCTATTGTTCATCTTCATCTGTACTGTTACTTAGGGTTGCACTGTCACTAGCTAGATAGCTTGCTTTGACTAAAGTTAGCTAGCTAGCTAGCTATTAGCTGTGCACACAAGGATTGTTTGAAGAGAAACTCGCATCTACTACTATGAGAGATAGTACTCCCGTATTTCTGCTTATCAACACCTGTTATAAAATGACAAAAATGCCTTGCTAGCTGACTTTCTTTTCCACTATCGAAGCACTGTTTTCCTGAAGCATTCTGCACTGAAAGAACTCCCTGGGTTTACCAGCATGCTGTGGATGTTTGGTCAGGACGTGTCATTTTAATTTGTTTGTTTTGAGAGACTCCTTACTAAGCACTTTCCCGCAGAAAACACATTGTGTGCTCTCCTCGTTAAATCTCAAAGTTTGTATTAAACCAAGAGAGAAACTAATCACTGTATTTGTGTTTCATGACAACTGAGCTTAGACAGAACTTGTGGCTAGCTTGATTCCAGTCGCTGACAGCGGTGAGTGATGGCGAGTGGATACCGCGTTCAAAACAACTGGGAACTCAGGGAAAAAACGAGCTCAGACCGGAAAAAATCGATTTGAACGGTCATCCAACTCGGGAACTCAGGCCTCTTTCTAGAGCTCCGACTTTCCGACCTGAAGGTCACTGACGTCATGATTTGACCTCGTATTTTTCAGAATTCCGAGTTGTTTTGAACGTGGCAAGTGGCTGACAGCGCATCATCTGCTGCTGTACGACAGCACTGGAGCGTGTGGGTCGCAGAGTGACCTTAAAAACGTCTAAAAAAAATATTGAGTAAAGCGCAAAGCACACGGGCATCTCCCGCGCAGCTACCAAACTTAGCAGAGACACCGCTGCTAAGCAGAGAGAGCACTGAACTGAGAGTGCAGTTGCACTTGACCAAATCAATTCCAGGAATTAATCAAATAATTATACATTTACTCTGACACGTTGCGACCCACCATTAACAGGTCTGACATAAACATTACGAAAGGCCGATATAGGCTATTATTTCTCGCACATAACAACAAAATAGAATTGGTTAACTTATCTACTATGAGTGATAGTAGATTGACATAGGCTAGTGACTTTGCTGTTCTTTACTCGTCTTGTTGGCTAAGGAAAAGTAAATGTGGACAGTTATTATTATTTTAAAATGTTTACTGAGACCCGCATGTTCACACCCCCATCCCTAGTGACTGCATTATTGTTTGCTACATGGCCTTATATTATATACATTTGTTTTTCTCTGTCACGTATGCTATTTCAATATTTCAATAATAAATCATTTGATTTTTCCATTGTGTTAATGATGGTGGATTAATTGATTTCCATGTTTTTAATATACATTTTTCAAGATGAGTGATGAAAAGAGAATCATCCAGCCCATTGTGTATCTCACTACACCCCCATATGTTATGTCTTGAAATTTGCAGACAGACAGATTAAAAGTAAGTTTACATTGTAATTTTTCTGACAGACAACTTTCTAGCTCCACCTATAACATTTGGACTTTATAGCATTCCCATAAAGCATGGATTATTGAATCATTGTTAGTTTTACACTTAAGACAAACATCAACAGCATCCTCCCGGACACCCTAGACCCACTCCAATTCGCATACCGCCCCAACAGATCCACAGATGATGCAATCTCAATTGAACCCCACACTGCCCTTTCTCACCTGGACAAAAGGAACACCTATATGAGAATGCTGTTCATTGACTACAGCTCAGCGTTCAACACCATAGTGCCCACGAAGCTCATCACTAAGCTAAGGACTCTGGGACTAAATATCACCCTCTGCAACTGGATCCTGGACTTCCTGACAGGCCACCCCCAGGTGGTAAGAGTAGGAAACAACATGTCTGCCACGCTGATCCTTAACACTGGGGCCCCACAAGGGTGTATACTTAGTCCCCTCCTGTATTCCCTGTTCACCCACAACTGCGTGGCCAAACACGACTCCAACACCATCATTAAGTTTGCTGACGACACAACATTGGTAGGCCTGATCACCGATAACGATGAGACGGCCTATAGGGAGGAGGTCAGAGAACTGGCAGTGTGGTGCCAGGACAACAACCTCTCCCTCGATGTGAGCAAGACAAAGGAGCTGATCTTGGACTACACGAAAAGGCGGGACGAACAGGCCCCCATTAACATCGACGGGGCTGTAGTGGAGCAGGTCGAGAGTTTCTTGGTGTCCACATCACCAACGAACTATCATGTTCCAAACATACCAAGACAGTCGCGAAGAGGGCGCGACAAAACCTTTTCCCCCTCAGAAGACTAAAAAGATTTGGCATGGGTCCCCAGATCCTCCAAAGGTACTACAGGTGCACCATCGAGATCACCTTGACCGGTTGCAACACCGCCTGATATGGCAACTGCTCGGCATCTGACCGTAAGGCGCGACAGAGGGTAGTGTGAACAGCCCAGTACATCACTGGGGCCAAGCTTTCTGCCATCCAGGACCTATATAATAAGCGGTGTCAGGAGAAAGCCCATAAAATTGTCAAAGACTCCAGTCACCCAAGTTATAGACTGTTTTCTCTGCTACCGCACGGCAAGCAGTACCGGAATGCCAAGTCTAGGACCAAAAGGCTCCTCAACAGCTTCTACTCCCAAGCCATTAGACTGCTGAACAATTCATAAAAATCGCCACCGGACAATTTACATTGACTCCCCCCCATTTCACGGTCAAGTCTACACTTGTTTTATTCCACGCATGTGACAAATAAAGTTTGATTTGAGGTGTAATGGGTTCGCACTCCAAAATGTGTCACATAAAGCTTAATTCATTATTAGGTGTTTTACTTTTTTTTTTACTGCATCAGGGATAGCGTTCACAGATGTTTCGGCTTTACAACCTTCAATGTATAGGTATACTGGTCTTTCATTTAAAACAGCTATTGTAGGAAACAACTCATCTGTCAATTATAGGGCATGGGAGCGGCACGAAGGGTAACTCACAAATCCATCGCCCCAGGTGTCCGCTCACCTAAATACATCACATCTATTCATGAGATAGCCCACCACAAAGGACATAAGGCAAAGACGTTCATAAATATGTTGGGCCAACTCATAAATGACATGCAAAATCTGATATGGACAGTGTTCTTGTATAACAGTCTAAATGTGGCTTAAAGGATGGAGGTGAAATCTAGTTCTTTGTTTAAACCGTGTGGAGATACAGAATTAAATGTATATATCCACATGGCTTCTCTTTGGAGTCATTTGTTGTCATAGTTACCTCTACGTGGTGGATTCACTTTTTTGATTCCTACGCAACGCAATTCATTAATATAATGATTTTGTTCTATCAAGTGTCTCGCAACTGGCGAGGTGATATCTTGAGGTCTAATAGTGGATTTATGTTCTCCAAGACGTACTTTCAAGACTCTCGATTTTTTTCCAATAAAAATTGTATTACAACACTGTAACATATAAACAACTCCTTTAGTAGTGCAAGTTCTACATGACTTTATCTCATAGGTCCTAGAAGTCTGAGGGCAAACAATGTTAGAACATTTCCTTATGGTTCTACAAGAGGTACAAGAGCTACAGGGGAACATCCTTTTATGAAGGCCTCCTTTCTCTCTCTGACCACATCTGATTTGACCAATATGTTTGATTGATTTCTTGATCATTTATAGGTGAATAAAGGTAGATTCTGGAAAGCAGTCTGAAAATATCTGCCAATGTGTACTAACAATAGACTTGATGCCATTAAGGCTATCACTGAAAGTAAGGAACTGTTTCTTCTGTTTTTGGGGGGATTTATTAAGTGACTGGGGGCGGCAGGTAGCCTAGTGGTTAGAGCATTGGGCCAGTAAAAGAAAGTTTGCTAGATCAAATCCCAGAGCCGACAAGGTAAAAATCTGTCGTTCTGCCCCTGAACAAGGCAGTTAACCCACTGTTCCTAGGCCATCATTGTAAATAAGAATTTGTTCTTAACTGACTTGCCTAGTTAAACTGGCTTCTGTTCAAGCTTATCAAGCCAGGTGTTAGGTTTTACTTCTGAGCGTGATGGTTCATTTTTGATTAGTTTCACACTGTCACGAAAGTCGTCAGGGAAATGACCGGACCAAGGTGCAGCGTGGTGAGCGTACATTTTTCTTTATTTTAAATGTCACCAACAAAACAAGAAACAACAAAAACGAACGCGAAGCTTACTAGGGCTATACAGGCCACTAACAAAGACAACTACCCACAACATACAAAAGGAAAAAAGGCTGCCTAAGTATGATTCCCAATCAGAGACAACGATAGACAGCTGTCCCTGATTGAGAACCATACCCGGCCAAAACATAGAAACACAGAACATAGAGTTTCCCACCCGAGTCACACCCTGACCAACCAAACATAGAGAATAAAAATATCTCTACGGTCAGGGCGTGACACACACTTCAGACATGACTCTGCCGTTGTGCTGTAGAATGTATGAATTTTATCTATTGTAAAATAAATTCTATTCATTACTTTATTGACAGTACCCCCCTCCCCAAAGGTGCGGACTCCGGACGCAAACCCGACACTATAGGGGAGGATCCGGGTGGGCATCTACCTCGGTGGCGGCTCCGGTGCGGGACGCAGACCCCGCTCCACCTCTGGCTCCCTCCACTTTGGTGGCGCTCATTTTGCAGGGCGCTGGCAGTGCACCTCCTTGCACAAAGGCGGAGGTAGCGGTCCTGCTGCTGGGTTGTTGCCCTCCTACGGCCTCCTCCACGTCTCCTGATGTACTGGCCTGTCTCCTGGTAGCGCCTCCATGCTCTGGACACTACGCTGACAGACACAGCAAACCTTTTTGCCACAGCTCGCATTGATGTGCCATCCTGGATGAACTGCACTACCTGAGCCACTTGTGTGGGTTGTAGACTCCGTCTCATGCTACCACTAGAGTGAGAGCACCGCCAGCATTCAAAAGTGACCAAAACATCAGCCAGGAAGCATAGGAACTGAGAAGTGGTCTGTGGTCACCACCTGCAGAATCACTCCTTTTTTGGGGGTGTCTTGCTAATTGCCTATAATTTCCACCTTTTGTCTATTCCATTTGCACAACAGCATGTGAAATTTATTGTCAATCAGTGTTGCTTCCTAAGTGGACAGTTTGATTTCACAGAAGTGTGATTGACTTGGAGTTACATTGTGTTGTTTAAGTGTTCCCTTTATTTTTTTGAGCAGTGTATATCCAAAATGTCAATTTATTTGGACCGTTTCATCCAGAAAAACACAGCTTCCAACTTTCGCCACTTCACTACAAAATATATCAAAAGTTGCATGTAAACTTTACCAAAACATTTCAAACTACTTTTGTAATACAACGTTAGGTATTTTTAAACGTTAATAATCGATCAATTTGAAGACGGGATGATCTGTGTTCAATACAAAAAGAAAACAAACTGACACAACTTTTTTCGTAACGTGCCTCTCTCAAAAAATTTACTTCATGTGACCCTCATTTACGATAGCCCTACTTCTTCATTACACAAAGGAATAACCTCAACCGATTTCCAAGGACTGGTGACATCCAGTGGAAGCGGTAGGAACTACAAGCAAGTCCATTAGAAATCTGGTGTCTCTAAGAAAACTCATTGAAAAGACAGTGACATCAAAGAAATTAAAATTCTGAATGGTTTGTCCTCAGGGTTTTGCCTGCTACATAAGTTATGTTATTCTCACAGACATGATTCAAACAGTTTTAGAAACTTCAGAGTGTTTTCTATCCAAATCTACCAATAATTTGCATATCTTATATTCTGGGGATGAGTAGCAGGCAGTTGAATTTTGGCATGCTATTTATCCGAAAGTGAAAATGCTGCCTCCTGCCCTCAAGAAGTTACCAGCCAACAGAATACCACCCAGCTATCAGCATACCACCCAGCTATCAGCATGCCACCCAGCTATCAGCATACCACCCTGATTCCCACTGCTGGCTGGCTTCTGAAGCTAAGCAGGGTTGATCCTGGTCAGTCCCTGGATGGGAGGCCAGATGTTGCTGGAAGTGGTGTTGGGAGGGCTAGTAGAGGGCACTCTTCCCTCTGGTCTAAGAAAATCCCAGGCCAGTGAAGGGGATGCTGCCCTGCATAGGGTGCTGTCTTTCAGATGGGATGTTAAACAGGTCTCCTGACTCTATGGTCATTAAAAATCCCATGACAGTTATTGTAAGAGAAGGGGTGTTAACCCTGGTGTCCTGGCTAAGTTCCCAACCTGGCCCCATTCCATCATGGCCACCTAATCATCCCCCTCATTCCTAATTGGTGTATATCACTCCTCACCTCTGTAATGATGTGTTTTGAACATTCTGGCAAAAAAATGGTTGCCGTGCTACATGTTGGCTGAGGTGAGTCTCCCCCTTACTGTGTAAAGTGCTTTGAGTACCTCTGTTGGTAGAAAAGTGCTATATAAATCCAATTACTATATTGCAGATTTAAAAGGCTACCGGTCAAATGTCCTGTGCAACATTTTCCTAATGGAAAACCTGTTGCGTGGGTATGAGAAAGAGAGATGATGATGAGTGACAGGGACAGGGACAGACGTGGCAGGATAAATCGATCAGAACACTAACTAATTACAGCCGGCGAAAATCTGACCCGAGGGCTGTGTTGTGTGTGTGTTTCGTTGGTGTATGTGTGCCGATGTAGTGTGTGTGTGTGTGTGTCAATGTACTGTAGACGGGGATGGGGGTTGTGCTCGAGGCTGCTCAACACAAAAGGGCGCCAGAAATGGTCTCCTAGCAACAGCAGCCTCTGCAATACCATGACCCTTGTGTGTGTTCACATCTGTGATAAGTCTGAGATTGAAGAGCTGCCGCATTACACACACACACACACACACACACACACACACACACACACACACACACACACACACACACACACACACACACACACACACACACACACACACACACACACACAGACAAGCGTCAGACATGGCACACGTGCATAAATCTAAATGTAAACACACCCACACAACGTGTTAAGCAATTAGGCAAATAAGCCCACAGACTTAGTACAAATACTATGATGTCTACGTCTGCCATCAAACTGAGCTAGTAACAAATCACAACCCTACCTTGCCGTTTTAATATCTAGCACAGGAATGGATAACTGGCCCCCCTTTTGTAATATGTACAGTACATATGTAATAGGACAATTATTCTGCATTGTGAATTGACGTGGAATTTTATGATACATTTTTTTAAACAGAAAACTGATTAAAAAGTTTAAAGTTAAGTTAATGGTAGTTAAGAAAAATTGTTAATTTGTCACATCCCTAGTCTCCACCCTATGGCAAAATGTGTAGAATTGCAGGAAATTATTATTTTTTTTTAAATTATATTAGCTGTCAAGATGGGGGCCGCTAAAATGTTTTGCCCCTCATGATAAATTGTGATTTTTTGTGGCCCCGACCTCCATCAAAGTTGCCCATCCATAATCTAGCCTAAACATGTGTTGGCAGTGGCACCATTTAATCAAACTGTAACCACATACCCTCACGGTGATTATATACCCATCCTGACCCTAATCCTAAAGGTCAATCTACCCCAGAGGTCAGGCAGTCTGACACCACCAGCCTACATTACTATGCACCCCTCACTGCCACATGACGAGTGATTGACAGGTCAGCTCTCACATGATGAAACACTCTTTGAAAAAAAGGCCCTATCTAGAACCAAAAAGGGTTCTTCGGCTGTCCCCATAAGAGAACTCTTTGAATTACCCTTTTTGGTTCCAGATATAACTCTTTTGGGTTCCATGTAGAGCCCTTTACACAGAGGGTTCTACCTGGAACCCAAAATAGTTCTACCTGGAACCAAAAAGGGTTCTCCAATGGGAATAGACGCAGAACCCTTTTGGAACCATTTTTTTCTAAGAGTGTAGGTTGATTGGCATGCCCTCTCCCCCATCAGTACCTGCCCCCAAGGTTGCAAAAGGAGGGGTAGGAGGAATGAAGAGCAAGGGATGGGGTAATAGAGGAACAGAGTGAGGGACAGAGAAATAGAGGTAGAGAGAGCGAGGTATGAAGAAATAGAGGAAGAGATTGAGGCACAGAGAAGGATAGGAAGAGAGAGTGATGGATAGAGGAGACAGAGCAAAGGATAAAGGAGAGAGAGCGATAAGGGAAAGGGGATACCTAGTCAGTTGCACAACTGAATGCATTCAACTGAAATGTGTCTTCCACATTTAACCCAACCCCTCTGAATCAGAGAGGTGCGGGGGCTGCCTTAATCGACATCCACGTAATTGGCGCCGGGGAGCAGTTGTTGTTCGGGGTTAACTGACTTGCTCAAGGGCAGAACAGCAGATTTTTACACAACCTCTGGGATTTGAATCAGCGACCTCTCGGTTACTGGTAGATGGAATGGAGAAGGAGACACACCGTTAAGAGAGACAGACCGTTAAGCGCCCTGAGCTCTGTGACTCTCTGCCTCCACCTCAGGCTGTTTGTGCACCAAGACTCTGGTTAACTGCAGTCAATTACACTCACAGTGTGTGTGTGTGTGTGCGTGTGTGTGTCAAATCAAGTTTATTTGTCGCATACACAGATTAGCAGATGTTAAAGCAGGTGCAGTGAAATGCTTGTTTCTTGCTCCAGTAGTGCAGTAAATGTCTAACGGTACAGTACTAATATACAAATTTAAAAAAGAGAATAAAAATATACATGTATAAGTAGGAAATGGGTATGTACAGCAGTAGTCATATTGGATTAACTACACTATGTCGAGAATACAGTTTGTACATACAAAGTGAGTAATCAATTAGTCTTCATTTCAGATTTCAACAGAATATTGTTGCAGGAATGCTAATCTTATCTGTTTTTAATTAGCTACAGAAACGATTTTGGAACAATAAACATTATGTAAACATTATTAAAGTGTCCAGTGTGTGTGTGTCCAGATGGGTGTTTGACACAGTACCAGATGATGCTATGACCCTCCCTTTCCTCATCTCCACTGAGATCCTACAGCTAGGGACTAGATATACACACACATCACCAGCCAACTGCAGATAGATCCAACAGTAACCTGGAGGTGAATTTCCTGGCTGTATTGATCTGATCTTAGGTCTTTAGTTTTGAAGAGGGTTTATGATCAGCTAATGACAGAGCTGTAGAGGTAACCTTTGTGTTTAACCCCATGACCCCGCCCTGTGGACCAATCACAGCAATTACTGGCTGTAAACAGGGGCATGCCCTCCAATCAGCAGCTGGAAGAGAGAGAAGAGCCCTTTAAGACCTATTGGATACATCAGTCAGTTAGATAGACAGATCAATGAGTCCTCAAAGAGAGAGTGAGGCATGGGAGAGACTGGGAGAGAGAGCATCTGACATAACAATAGAAAGAAAGAAAATAGAAAGTTCTCTCAGCTCTTTGATGCTAGAGTCATCTTTTAGTCCAAACACATAGAGTGAGATGCCTGTATCTACATACCAGGAAACTGGAAGGCAGTGCATAGAAATTAGATATAGCCTAAGAAAAATGTATCTGTGATCTGATCTAGTATACAGCGTACTAGTATAGATGGAGTAAACCTAGACTACAGCCCCACCTGTCAGAGGTTCAGAGAGAGAGAGAGAGAGAGAGAGAGAGAGAGAGAGAGAGAGAGAGAGAGAGAGTAGCCTAGACTACAGCCCCACCTGTCAGAGAGGTTCAGAGAGAGAGAGAGAGAGAGAGAGAGAGAGAGAGAGAGAGAGAGAGAGAGAGCAGCCTAGACTACAGCCCCACCTGTCAGAGAGGTTCAGAGAGAGAGAGAGAGAGAGAGAGAGAGAGGGAGAGTAGCCCAGACTACAGCCCCACCTGTCAGAGAGGTTCAGAGAGAGAGAGAGAGAGAGAGAGAGAGAGGGAGAGTAGCCTAGACTACAGCCCCACCTGTCAGAGGTTCAGAGAGAGAGAGAGAGAGAGAGAGAGAGAGAGTAGCCTAGACTACAGCCCCACCTGTCAGAGAGGTTCAGAGAGAGAGAGAGAGAGAGAGAGAGAGAGAGAGAGAGAGAGAGAGTAGCCTAGACTACAGCCCCACCTGTCAGAGAGGTTCAGAGAGAGAGAGAGAGCGAGAGTAGCCTAGACTACAGCCCCACGTGTCAGAGAGGTTCAGAGAGAGAGAGAGAGAGAGAGAGAGAGAGAGAGAGAGAGAGAGCGAGAGTAGCCTAGACTACAGCCCCACGTGTCAGAGAGGTTCAGAGAGAGAGAGAGAGTAGCCTAGACTACAGCCCCACCTGTCAGAGAGGTTCAGAGAGAGAGAGAGCGAGAGTAGCCTAGACTACAGCCCCACCTGTCAGAGGTTCAGAGAGAGAGAGAGAGAGAGAGAGAGAGAGAGAGAGAGAGCTAGACACCATGTCCTTAGAGATATGCTGCCACTGGCTCAATACATGGACTGAATATTTTAATATCTGCCCATCACACAAAAACACTCTTTCTCTCAAATGTTGTTGCACTGTATAAAATGTCTATACTTTTTCGATACTAGAACATGAAAAAAAGGTTTGGTAGTAGAATTCTTTTAACTTTCGTTACTACTGTCAAATTAGTCTCTGTCTATCAGCGCAGCCGATGTCCCCTCATAGCGCGAGAGCCCCGTGCCTGCTCCGCTCTGCTCTGGTCTGTCCTGAGGAACCACTCTACTCACTGAGAGTCTGGGCTGCATCACCACATGCTGCACAGAAGTTAACACACTTGAATACTGCAACACGACATGTAGAAATGTTGAAATTGTTCATTACTGTTCGCAAAACAATGTCCATACAGGCTAGAATAACTTTACAATGCAATGAGATACCGGTAGCTTCCAGCTATGTAGGCTAACTTTTCTACAGCTGAAACTAACATCAATTCACTACAGCAACCCAAAACGCAAAATATGCTGATTTCAAAGCTGATTGCCACCAAAAACATTATTCATTCACTTAATCAATTTCTCTCACGTCTCTCTCTCAGCGAACTGAGGGCTCCGACATGCCACTCCCCTCTTGGCTCGTGAATGTCATTACTGGTTAAAGAGGCAGCGCACACTTTTATAAAAGAAGCTATTCAAATAAATGATTACCATTATGTTGTTATGTAGTTAGATTGGTAAAAACTAAGTCAAATTGATTGTAGGATTGTATAATTGGTTCATTAATGCATACATAGCTGTTTGAAAAATTCTGATGTAAAACAATTCAAATGTAATGATATTAAACTCAAAAGATGTCCAACGATTGAACAGAGCAGTAGCTGAGTTTCAGTCTGGATCAAGTGCCATTCTGTGACTTTGTTTCAGTATTGAGTATCGAGATGGTATTGAGTATCGTGATGGTATCGAGTATCGTGATGCTAAACCTGGTATCGTGATGCTAAACCTGGTATCGTGATGCTAAACCTGGTATCGTGATGCTAAACCTGGTATCGTGATGCTAAACCTGGTATCGTGATGCTAAACCTGGTATCGAAGTCAAAATTCTGGTATGGTGACAGCATTACTCTTTTACTCAGATCCAGTTCTCTGACCTTAGCCCTTTCCTCTCCATAAATGCATCATCAGCCATTCTGAAGCAGAACGAGAGAAAAAGAGGGGGAAGATGGAAAAGGAGGAGTGAGAGGAAAGCGATGAAGCAGGCTGATGATTGGCAGATGGTGTCACGATCAACATTTCACTTCCTGTCTCTCCCGTCCCATAGCACTGCCCCCGATGTGACCCCCCCACCCCCACAGACGTGCACACACGCATACGCACAAACACACACACACACACTGTGAACCCAGTCACCCCTGTTCTTGTTCTATAACCCTGTCCCCCGTCACTTTCTATGTTCCTCTCTCTGTCTCTCTCATTCCCTTAGTTTTCTCTGTCTACGCTCATCAGTCCGTTGTTCTTTCTTTCCCCCGCTCTCCTTCCCTCCATTCCTCCCTCTGTCTCTCCTTCCCTCCATTCCTCCCTCTGTCTCTCCTTCCCTCCATTCCTCCCTCTGTCTCTCCTTCCCTCCATTCCTCCCTCTGTCTCTCCTTCCCTCCATTCCTCCCTCTGTCTCTCCTTCCCTCCATTCCTCCCTCTGTCTCTCCTTCCCTCCATTCCTCCCTCTGTCTCTCCCTCCCTCCATTCCTCCCTCTGTCTCTCTCTCCCTCCCTCCCTCCATGTCTCTCTCTCTCTCCCTCCACTCCACCCTCCATGTCTCTCTCTCCCTCCCTCCCTCCCTCCCTCCCTCCCTCCCTCCCTCCCTCCCTCCCTGTCTCTCTCTCCCTCCATTCCTCCCCCTGTCTCTCTCTCCCTCCATTCCTCCCTCTGTCTCTCTCTCCCTTCATTCCTCCCTCTGTCTCTCTCTCTCTCTAAATGCATTGTTTGAAGGCTTGATTGGCAGGTGAGAGTGAGAGGTGAAAGGCATCAGGATGGGTGTAGGATGGGGCAAGTGTTAAGGAGAGGTGAAAATGGGAGCTGGTTAATTCTGTACAAATGAAAGTGCCCCCCTGACCCACTCCTCAGACCTGCTTCACTGCCCCCGAACCCCCCTAATGGGGAATGTCTCATTTCCACAGACTGACAGTTTCTCTATCTCTGTGTGTGTGTCACGTAAGACTGATTGGTTCTTTAACGGCAGTCTGGCTAATTTAAGAAGCTCCTTAGACTCAACCCCCCCACTGTCCACGCCTTCCCCTCTGTCTTTTTTCTTCCTCTCCCCATCCCTCTCTCTCTCTCCCTGTCTCTCTCTTTAAATTAAACCTGTCACACTCACCTATCAAATAAAATTACATTTTATTTGTGAACATGCAGCTGTTAAAGCGAGTGTAGCAAAATGATTGTGCTTCTAGTTGCTGAAGTAATCTAACAAGTAATCTAACAAATTCACAACAACTACCTTATAAACACAATGTAAGGAGATGGAATAAGAATATGTACCTATAAATATATGGATGCGCGCTGGCCGTGCGGAATAGGCTAGATAAAATAGATGGTATAAAATACAGTATATACATATGAGATGAGTAATGTAGGATATGTAAACATTATTAAAGTGGAATTATTTATAGTGACTAGTGACACCATTACTAAATCCATTTATTAAAGTGGCCAGTGATTTGAGTCTGTCTGTTGTCGGCAGCCTCTCCATGTTAGTGATCGCTGTTTAACAGCCTGATGGCCTTGAGATAGAAGCTGTTTTTCAGACTCTCGGTCCCAGCTTTGATGCACCTAAACAGACCTTGCCTTCTGGATGATAGCGGGGTGAACAGGCAGTGACTCGGGTGGTAGTTTGCTCCCAGTGACGCGTTGAGCAGACCGCACTACCCTCTGGAGAGCCTTGTGGTTGAGGGCGGTGCAGTTGCTGGACCAGGTGGTGATACAGCCCGACAGGATGCTCTCGATTGTGCATCTGTAGAAGTCTTTGAGGGTTTTAGGTGACAAGCCAAATTTCTTCAGTCTCCCGAGGTTTGCCCCTGGTGATGCGTTGTGCAGACCTCACTACCCTCTGGAGAGCCTTACGGTTGTGGGCAAAGCAGTTGCCGTACCAGGCGGTGATACAGCCCAACAGGATGCTCTCGATTGTGCATCTGTAAAAGTTTGTGAGTGTTTTTGGTGACAAGCCACATTTCTTCAGCCTCCCGAGGTTGAAGAGGCGCTGTTGCACCTTCTTCACCACGCTGTCTGTGTGGGTGGACAATTTCAGTTTGTCCGTGATGTGTACGTCGAGGAACTTAAAACTTTCCACCTTCTCCACTACTCTCCCATCGATGTGGATAGAGAGGTGCTCCCTCTGCTGTTTCCTGAAGTCCACAATCATCTCCTTTGTTTTGTTGACGTTGAGTGAGAGGTTATTTTCCTGACACCACACTCCGAGGGCCCTCACCTCCTCCCTGTAGGCTGTCTCGTCATTGTTGGTAATCAAGCCTACCACTGTAGTGTCGTCTGCAAACTTGATGATTGAGTTGGAGGCGTGCATGGCCACACAGTCATGGGTGAACAGGAAGTACAGGAGAGGGCTGAGAACGCACCCTTGTGGGGCTCCAGTGTTGAGGATCAGAGGGGTGGAAATGTTGTTTCCTACCTTCACCACCTGGCGGCGGCCCATCAGAAAGTCCAGGACCCAGTTGCACAGGGTGGGGTCAAGACCCAGGGTCTCAAGCTTAATGATGAGTTTGGAGGGTACTATGGTGTTGAATGCTGAGCTGTAGTCAATGAACAGCATTCTTACATAGATATTCCTCTTGTCCAGATGGGATAGGGCAGTGTGCAGAGTGACGGCGATTGCATCGTCTGTGGACCTAATGGGGCGGTAAGCAAATTAAGGTATCAGGTAGGGTTGGAGGTGATATGATCCTTGACTAGTCTCTCAAAGCACTTCATGATGACAGAAGCAAGTGCTACGGGGCGATAGTCATTTAGTTCAGTTACCTTAGCTTTCTTGGGAACAGGAACAATGGTGGCCATCTTGAAGCATGTGGGGACAGCAGACTGGGATAGGGATTGATTGAATATGTCCGTAAACACACCAGCCAGCTGGTCTGCGCATGCTCTGAGGACGCGGCTAGGGATGCCGTCTGGGCCGGCAGCCTTGCGAGGGTTAACTTCTTGACGCTAGGAGGCAGAATTTTTATGTTTGGAAAAATAACGTTCCCAATGTAAACGGCCTATTTCTCAGGCCCAGATGCTAGAATATGCATATAATTGACAGATTAGGATAGAAAACACTCTAATTGTAACGGCTCCTGTCTGGCGGACGGCTCTGAAGGCTCAGGACAGACGGGCGGCTTTGAAGCCTCAGTACAGACGGGCAGCTCTGATGGCTCGGAACAGACGGACAGCGCTGGGCAGGCAGACAGTTCAGACAGCGCTGGGAAGGCAGGCAGTTCAGACAGCGCTGGGAAGGCAGGCAGTTCAGACAGCGCTGGGCAGGCAGACAGTTCAGACAGCGCTGGGCAGGCAGACAGTTCAGACAGCGCTGGGCAGGCAGACAGTTCAGACAGCGCTGGGCAGGCAGACAGTTAAGACACTGGCTGCGCTGGAGAGGAGGAAGGCTCTGACAGCGCTGGACAGGTGGGAGCAGCTGGAGAGAGAACCCAGAGAGACAGCCTGGTGCGGGGGGCTGCCACCGGTGGACTGGTACGTGGAGGTGGCACCGGGTATACCGGACCGTGAAGGAGGACACGCGCTCTTGAGCACCGAGCCTCCCCAACCCTACCAGGTTGAATGGTCCCCGTAGCCCTGCCAGTGCGGCGAGGTGGAATAGCCCGCACTGGGCTATGCTGGCGAACCGGGGACACCATCTGTAAGGCTGGTGCCATGTATGCCGGCCCGAGGAGACGCACTGGAGGCCAGATGCGTTGGGCCGGCTTCATGACATCCGGCTCGATGCCCAACCTAGCCCTACCAGTGCGGCGAGGTGGAATAGCCCGCACTGGACTAAGCACGCGTACTGGGGACACCGTGCGCTTCACCGCATAACACGGTGTCTGACCAGTACAACGCCCTCTCACTCCACGGTAAGCACGGGGAGTTGGCTCAGGTATCCTACCCGGCTTGCCACACTCCGCGTGTGCCCCCCCCCCCCAAGAAATGTTTGGGTCTGACTCTCGGGCTCCCAACCGCGTCGCCGCGCTGCCTCCTCATACCAGCGCCTCTCTGCCTTCGCTGCCTCCAACTCCGCCTTGGGACGGCGATATTCCCCTGGCTGAGCCCAGGGTCCTTTGCCGTCCAGGATCTCCTCCCAAGTCCACGAGTCCTGTGTCCTCGGTCTCTGCTGCTGTCTGTTCTCACTCTGCTTGATCCTTTTGGGGTGGGTGTTTCTGTATCTCGTGTCAGTGTTCGTACCACACGGGACTGTTTTCGGTTTTGTCACGTTTATTGTTTTTGTATGTGTAAGTGTTCAGTCTACGTTCATTAAAAGATGACCACTTTCCACTCTGCGTGTTGGTCCGATCCAGGCTCCTCCTCATCTGAGGAGGAGAACGACTTCGACAGCCGTTACACTAATGTTTCCAAAACGGTCAAAATATTGTCTGTGAGTATAACAGAACTGATTTTGCAGGCGAAAACCTGAGGAAATCCAACCCAGAAGTGCCTCTTATTTTGAAAAATCCCTGTTCCATTGCCTGCCTATCCTCCATTTAAAGGGATATCAACCAGATTCCTTTTCCAATGGCTTCCACAGGTTGTGGAAGGTGTCCTTTGATTAGTTCTTGCGCGCGAAAGTGGAACCTCAACATTTTCTTTCTCTATTGTATTGAATAGTTTACCGTCCGGTTGAAATATTATCGATTATTTATGTTAAAAACAACCTGAGGATTGATTATAAAACTTTTGACATGTTTCTACGAACTTTACGGATACTATTTGGAATTTTCGTCTGCCCTTCATGACCTGCCTGAGCCTGTGGATTTCTGAACATAACGCGCCAAACAAATGGAGTTTTTTTTATATAAAAATAATCTTTATCGAACAAAAGGAACATTTATTGTGTAACTGGGAGTCTTGTGAGTGCAAACATCCGAAGATCATCAAAGGTAAGCGATTCATTTTATTGCTTTTCTGACTTTCGTGACCAATCTACATTGCTGCTAGGTGTTTGTAATGTTTTGTCTAGTGATCGATAAACTCACACAAACGCTTGGATTGTTTTCGCTGTAAAGCATATTTTCAAAATCTGACACGACAGGTGGATTAACAACAAGCTAAGCTGTGTTTTGCTATATTGCACTTGTGATTTCATGTAATTAAATATTTGTAGTAATTTTTTGAAATTTGGCGCTCTGCAATTCAGCGGTTGTTGATGAAAATGATCCTGCTAAAGGGATCCGTGCGCCAAGAGGTTAACACGTTTAAATGTTTTACTCACATTGGCCACGTTAAAGGAGAGCCCACAGACTTTGGTAGCGGGTCATGTTGCTGGCACTGTATTGTCCTCAAAGTGCGCAAAGTTGTTTAATTTGTCTGGGAGCGAGACGTTGATGTCCGTGACGGGGCTGGTTTTCTTTTTGTAATCCGTGATGGTCTGTAGACCCAGCCACATTCGTCTCGTATTTGAGCCGTTGAATTGCGACTCTACTTTGTCTCTATACTGACGCTTTGCTTGTTTGATTGCCTCGTGGAGGGAATAGCTACACTGTTTGTATTCGGTCATGTTTCCAGTCGCCTTGCCATGATTAAATGCGGTGGTTCGCGCGTCAAGTTTTGCACAAATGCTGCCATCAATCCACAGCTGGTTAGGGAAGGTTTTAATAGTCACAGTGGGTACAACATCTCCAATGCACTTCCTAATAAACTCACTCACTGAGTCAGCGTATATGTCAATGTTATTGTCTGAGGCTACCTGGAACTTATCCCAGTCCACGTGATCGAAGCCATCTTAAAACGTGGAATCCGATTGGTCAGACCAGCATTGGATAAACCTAACCACGTGTGCATCCTGTTTTAGTTTCTGCCTATAGGAGGGGAGCAACAAGATGGAGTCATGGTCAGATTTGCCAAAGGGAGGGCCTTGTATGTATCGCAGAAGTTAGAGTAGCAGTGGTCCAATGTTTTGCTCGAGCGGGTACAACAATCAATGTGCTGGTAGAATTTATGCGCCTTGTTCTCAAATTCGCTTAGTTAAAATCCCCAGCTACAATAAAAGCAGCCTCAGGATATATGGTTTTCAGTTTACATAGAGTCCAGTGAAGTTCTTTCAGGGCCGTCGAGGTATCTGCTTGGGGGGGATATATACACGGCTGTGACTATAATCGAAGAGAATTCTCTTGGGAGATAATGCGGTCTGCATTTGATTGTATGGAATTCTAGGTCAGGTGAGCAAAAGGACTTGAGTTATTGTATTGTAGTGTTGTTATGATTACACCATGAGCCGTTAATCATGAGGCATACACCCCCGCCCTTCTTCTTACCAGAGAGATGTTTGTTTCTGTCGGCGCAACGCATGAAGAAACCCGGTGGCTGTACCAACTCTGACATCGTATCCTGAGAGGGCCATGTTTCCTTGAAACAGAGAATGTTACAATCTCTGATGTCTCTCTGGAAGGCAACGCGTGCCCTAATTTCGTCCACCTTGTTGTCTAGTGACTGGATATTGGCAAGTAATATGCTCGGAAGCGGTGGATGGGGTGCTCGCCTTCTAAGTCTGACTAGGAGGCCGCTCCATCTGCCTCTCCTGCGGCGACGACGTTGTTTTGGGTTGGCCTCTGGGATTAGATCCAATGTCCAGGGTGAAGGTCAGAACAAAGGATCCGCTTCGAGAAAGTCGTATTCCTGGTTGTAATGTTGGTAATTGATGTCACTCTTATATCCAATAGTTATCCATGGCTGTATGTAATAACACTTAAGATTTTCTGGGCAAACAATGTAAGAAATAATACAAAAAAAACTATTACTGCATAGTTTCCTAAGGACATGAAGCGAGGCGACCATCTTTGTCGGCGCCATCTTGCATGTGACCCCATCTCCACCTCCGGCTCTGTCTGCTGTGTAAATTAAAGCAAATCATTCACTAGCATGCAATGCACCCTCTCAAACACGCAAAAAGGCACACTAAAATGCTCTCTTTCTGCCAAACGCACGCTAAAAAAATTCAAATCAAATGTTACAGTTGAAGTTTACATACACCTTAGCCAAATAAATTTAAACTCAGTTTTTGACAATTCCTGACATTTAATCCAAGTTAAAATTCCCTGTCTTAGGTCAGTTAGGATCACCACTTTATTTTAAGAATGTGAAATGTCAGAATAATAGTAGAGAGAATTATTTATTTCAGCTTTTATTTCTTTCATCACATTCCCAGTGGGTCAGAAGTTTACATACACTCAATTAGTATTTGGTAGCATTGCCTTTAAATTGTATAACTTGGGTGAAACGTTTTGTGTAGCCTTCCACAAGCTTCCCACAATAAGTTGGGTGAATTTTGGCCCATTCCTCCTGACAGAGCTGGTGTAACTGAGTCAGGTTTGTAGGCCTCCTTGCTCGCACACGCTTTTTCAGTTCTGCCCACAAATGTTCTATAGGATTGAGGTCAGGGCTTTGTGATGGCCACTCCAATACATTGACTTTGTTGTCCTTAAGCCATTTTGCCACAACTTTGGAAGTATGCTTGGGGTCACTGTCCATTTTGAAGACCCATTTGCGACCAAGCTTTAACTTCCTGACTGATGTCTTGAGATGTTGCTTCAATATATCCACATAATTTTTCTTTCCTCATGATGTCATCTATTTTGTGAAGTGCACCAGTCCCTCCTGCAGCAAAGCACCCCCACAACATGATGCTGCCACCCCCGTGATTCACGGTTGGGATGGTGTTCTTCAGCTGGCAAGCCTCCCCCTTCGTCCTCCAAACATAATGATGGTCATTATGGCCAAACAGCTCTATTTTTGTTTCATCAGACCAGAGGACATTTCTCCAAAAAGTACGATCTTTGTCCCCATGTGCAGTTGCAAACCGTAGTCTGGCTTTTTTATGGCGGTTTTGGAGCAGTGGCTTCTTCCTTGCTGAGCGGCCTTTCAGGTTCTGTCAATATAGGACTCGTTTTACTGTGGATATAGATACTTTTGTACCTGTTTCCTCCAGCCTCCTCACAAGGTCCTTTGCTGTTGTTCTGGGATTGATTTGCACTTTTCGCACCAACGTACGTTCATCTCTAGGAGACAGAACGCGTATCCTTCCTGAGCGGTATGACGGCTAAAAAAGTATTTGGCTGTAATTGTAATGTTGCAGGGAGGCCAACCCTCCTCCTGGAGAGTCCATGAATGCTACTGGGTGTGCAGGCTTTTTATCCAACCCTGCTCAAACGCACCAGAGACAGTTTATCAAGGTCCTGTTGAGCAGCTGATTTTTTTTACAATGTGGTGTGTTCGAGCAGGGCTGGAGAAAAAGCCTGCACACCCAGTAGCTCTCATGGATTCTCCAGGAGGAGGGTTGGCCTCCCTGCAACATTACAATTTCAGCCAAATACTTTTTATGTCTTTATAAAATAATTCCATTATTCAATGAACCATGGATCACGTATACAGCATTGTTTTTGCCAACTGTGCACCCAAATCAACTGTGTGTTGGCCATTTGCGGTTCTACGGTGGAAAGTTATTTTAGGACATTGGACATAATGCCATTAATGCATTCTAATAGCTAAATAGTTAACTAGCGAGATAGCCAATTCAAAATAGACTGTGTAGTTTGGCTGGTTTTCTAGTTAGTCTGTTGTGTCATTATATTACCTGCTGCACAAATGTCTCTCTCTCTCGCTTTCGCTCTCTCTCTCTCGCTCTCTCTCTCTCTCGCTCTCTCTTCTCCTCTGGTAATCGCCCACTGACACACAAGCAGTGATACACACGCCATGAATTCTCCAAGATTTTCATTGCTAACCAAAAATGTGCTATAACTGGGGCTTTTAGTTGCCTGGTTTGACATAGAGATGGACATATAATAAATTCCTTTTTAAAAGGATGGTTTTTTTTTGTGTTAAAATACATCAGTTATGATATTTTGGACCACCGGGCTGCTGTTAATACTTTTTCATAACGACAGCGACAAATTCGATGTCGGACGACAATAGAATGTTCATGATGTCACTGCGACAACTGTATACAGACATGTCGATAAACACAGTATAAACCAGCCTTTAGTCTTAATCTTTGGTTGTTTACTACACTACTGTACTCACTGTTTAGCACATGGCCTCACATGTGAATCCTTAAAGAGGTGGGTGGGGCTAAGGCTTGTGAACGATGCTGAATGGGTCTAGACAAAGAAGAGCTGTCCAGTAGGTGTACCAAAATATTCAAGGGCCATTTTCTCAAAAGTGGGGTTATAAGTTCATCAACTTTCAAAGCAGAATTACTTGCTTTCCCCCAGTGTACTCAACTGTAGTGTATGATATCCCTACTTTGATCCAATGTAAAAAAACACAATTGTTGTTGCTAATTAAGACCGAATCGAGCCGGTCGGTCACAAATAGCCTACACAGATGGAGATTCAGTGAAACAAAATCACATTGACTGAGACAGTCGATGAAGTCACCGGCTTCTGGTCGGGAGTAGTCCTAGGCTACTAAGTGAAGAGCAAAATAATCCACATTAAACTACATAGCATGGCAAAATGCTGTAATAAATGAGACAACTAGACAAGATGATCATGAGCAGCACTCATCTCAAGTTAGCTAACATTTCCTGAGAATAATTGGAACCTAACCAATTGGAACCTAACCAATATCCAACTGGAGATGAACTGAAAACAAACATCTGATATTGATTGATTTATCAAGACGAGTCCCCACGCTTGTCTCCAAGCAGCACGATAGAGCTTTCCCAATCCAAACGGTGCTGAAATGATCATCTAGGTGACCACATGCAGGTAGGCTATTGCTTCAATTCTATTACAACGATTGGAAGACTTTTGGAGTTTCACGAAGCAACAATTTGATACAAGCCTTCAATTGCATTAGCCTACTTTATTCCAATATTTTCGTCACTCAGTTATATTTATTCCCACAGTAATTCTTTATGAATCCATCCAGTTGTGGTTAACAAAACAGTGCATGCTTAGTGGTGAGCTATGTGAAGAGACGGGAGAAGTGACATGCCTTGCAAAGTTTAGAACTGACAGGAGAATGGTTAACTGGCGCTGCCTAGCAACAGTCAAGAGTTGAAGAGCGTAGTGCGTGCCAATGTCACCTCAGCATTACGGCTACGTTTCTCCTTTCTCTCTCTCTCATGACGGCAAGAGTGAGCTCAGGGGGAGCAGGAGGGAGACTGAGGGAGACTGAGGGAAGGGAGGGAACAACAAAAAGAGAGCATGAGACAGAGAGAGATGAAAATAATACCAGAGGAAGGTGGTGTAATCAGAGGGGGTCATATTAGCGTTCAGAAATATGCATTTTCAAACCATTAAAAAAAATCTGTGTTTTAAACCTTTTCACCCGCGTTTTTATTTTGAAAGTCAACGGTAAGGCTTTTGCTTCAAAAGAGTTATAAGGCAACTATAGTTTGAAGCTAGATAGAATGTGGCTAGCTAGCTTCATTCCCAAATGAACTACCGGTAAACATCAGTCAGAGCACTGTCTTAAGCGCTGTTCGTGAATGCTAGAATCTTATTGGTCAAGACGACAGCAAAGATTTGTCATTCGAGTGCATAAGTGCAATTACGTTCATGATTTGGAGCAAACCGTGATTGAACCCAAGCAGCAAATAAAATAACAAGCATTTTAGATCTGCGTTTACAAAAGGCAGCAAAATATTTTTTCTTTCATTTAATGTGTGAAAAACAGAATTCTGTGTGATTGCAACCTCTGTAGTATTGATTCTAGTTTAGCTGAGAGAGCATTTTAAATTCTAGAGTAACTCCCTCTACTATCATGCAAAGTGGGAAGAATCTTCCTCATCTCAACATGCTGGGCTGGCCGCAGAGACCAGAGAATGGGTCTATTATCCTTCTCCCTGTGGTCTCTCTTTAGTTTCTCTGTCTTTATGGGCCGTTCTGAAGCAGTGGGTGGAGTGGACACTCAGCGGCATCAGGCTGCCTCAATCACCATGCCAGAGCCATAGTAAATCATTCTGTAGTTGGCCGGCTGCTCTAGAAGGGGCAGGAGTCAGTGGATATATTTTCCCTCACACAGAAAACTACTGGTCGCTGCTTACAAAATAAACCTGTATGAAATGACAGGCAAAAATGTTAATTTAACAAACATATTTTATATAAAATAGACTATTTAGGCCTTGGCCCTATGATCATGTATAGCCAACTGTATGGCAAAGTCAATATATAGGCCTAGATTGTACTAGTAAATAGACGGTACACCAATAAAACCTACTTAAAACACTCCTGAAGTCCTACAAATATAATGGATTTGTCCCCCTAATCCTCATCATTCCAAAAGACACCAACCACACTGTGACAATGGCACACTCACAATGACACAGAGAACAGAAACAGGACACAGAGAGCGCAGGAGGATTAAAACGGGGGTTGGGAGGAGGGAGAGAAGGCGTGAAATAGGGAAGTTGGGAAAATGATAAAGACAGTGATAAAAAGAGAACAGGCAAGGGAGAACAAGTAAAGAAAATGATTGAGGGAGAAAAAGAGAGAGTGGGAGAGAGTGGAAACTGAGCTGCACTTCCTAACCTACCAAATGTATGACCATATTAGAGACACATATTTCCCTCAGAAAACAAATCCAATTTTGATAAACTCCCATATCTATTGGGTGAAATACCACAGTGTGCCATCACAGCAGCAACATTTGTGACCTGTTGGCACAAGAAAAGGTAAACTAGTGAAGAACAAACACCATTGTAAATACAACCCATATTTCTGTTTATTTTTCCCTTTTGTGTTTTAAGTATTTGCACATCGTTACAACACTGTACATAGCCATAATATGACATTTGAAATGTCTTTATTACTTTGGAACTTTTGTGAGTGTAACGTTTACTGTTAATTTTTGATTGTTATTTCACTTTTGTTTATTATCCATTTCACTTGCTTTGGCGATGTAAATATATTTTATTTTATTTGAACATATGCTTCCCATGCCAATAAAGCCCTTTGAATTGAATTGAGAGGGAGAAATTGAAGGAGAGATATTGAGGAGGCTGAAACGGGAGGAGCTGTTGGGTCTACGCTGGCTACATATGGAGGGAGGTATGGACGGACAGAGTGAGGAGAGACGAGGAGAGGAGCGGCAGAAGACACTAGAGCCACACGCAGAATCCAGTTTCCGGAGCTTTCTGACATCCCAATAGAGACATGGGGGGGCAGGGTAAGGGGGAGGAGAGGGAGCAGGGAGGGTAAGGGGGAGGAGAGGGAGGAGAGGGAGGAGGCAGGGGGAGAGGGAGGAGGCAGGGGGAGAGAGGGAGGAGGCAGGAGGAGAGAGGGAGGAGGCAGGGGGAGAGAGGGAGGAGGCAGGGGGAGAGGGAGGAGACAGGTGGAGAGAGGGAGGAGGCAGGGGAGAGAGAGAGGAGGCAGGGGGAGAGAGAGGAGGCAGGGGGAGAGAGGGAGGAGGCAGGGGGAGAGGGAGGAGGCAGGTGGAGTGGGGAGAAGGCAGGGTAAGGGGGAGGAGAGGGAGGAGGCAGGGGGAGGAGGTAGTGGGAGAGGGAGGAGGCAGGAGGAGGGGGAGGAGAGGGAGGAGGCAGGGGGAGAGGGAGGAGGCAGGAGGAGGAGGCAGGGGGAGTGGGGAGAAGGCAGGGTAAGGGGGAGGAGAGGGAGGAGGCAGAGGGAGGGGAGGAGAGGGAGGAGGCAGAGGGACAGATTGGAGGGAATAAAATTCTGCTGCAGTTTTAAAAGGGGACACATTGTGTGAGAAGGGGATAGGGAGGAGGGAAGAGAAAGGGGAGAGGGGGGAGGATATCCAATAGGAGAGGGAGCAGGGAGGGTAAGGGGGAGGAGAGGGAGGAGGTGGGGAGAGGGGGGAGGCAGGGGGAGAGGGAGCAGGCAGGTGGAGAGAGGAAGGAGGCAAGGGGAGAGGGAGGAGGCAGGTGGAGACAGGGAGGAGGCAGGGGGAGAGAGAGGAGGCAGGGTAAGGGGGAGGAGATGGAGGAGGCAGGGGGAGGAGGTAGTGGGAGAGGGAGGAGGCAGGGGGAGAGGGAGAGGGAGGAGGCAGGAGGAGGAGGCAGGTGGAGTGGGGAGAAGGCAGGGTAAGGGGGAGGAGAGGGAGGAGGCAGAGGGAGGGGGAGGAGAGGGAGGAGGCAGAGGGACAGATTGGAGGGAATAAAATTCTGCTGCAGTTTTAAAAGGGGACACATTGTGTGAGAAGGGGATAGGGAGGAGGGAAGAGAAAGGGGAGAGGGGGGAGGATATCCAATAGGAGAGGGAGCAGGAAGGGTAAGGGGGAGGAGAGGGAGGAGGTGGGGAGAGGGAGGAGGCAGGGGGAGAGGGAGCAGGCAGGTGGAGAGAGGGAGGAGGCAAGGGGAGAGGGAGGAGGCAGGTGGAGACAGGGAGGAGGCAGGTGGAGACAGGGAGGAGGCAGGGGGAGAGAGAGAGGAGGCAGGGGGGAGAGAGAGAAGGCAGGGGGAGAAAGGAAGGAGGCAGGGGGAGATGGAGGAGGCAGGGTAAGGGGAGGCAGGGGGAGGAGGCAGGGGGAGAGGGATGAGGCAGGGTAAGGGGGAGGAGAGGGAGGAGGCAGGGGGAGGAGGTAGTGGGAGAGGGAGGAGGCAGGGTAAGGGGGAGGAGAGGGAGGATGCAGGGGGAGGAGGTAGGGGGAGAGGGAGGAGGCAGGGTAAGGGGGAGGAGACGGAGGATGCAGAGGGAGGAGGTAGTGGGAGAGGGAGGAGGCAGGGTAAGGGGGAGGAGAGGGAGAAGGCAGGGGGAGGAGGTAGTGGGAGAGGGAGGAGGCAGG